>NC_088923.1:41240000-41297500 GCF_038396675.1 Hydra vulgaris
TCGCAATTTTTTGCAAACCCTTATTATGTGACATAAGTATAAACATAAAAATGTTTGGAGTCAGCTTCATGTCTGGAAATTAGCTATCTCAAAGATCAAAAAATGCTGGATCCGCCACTGCATTTGGAGTTTGTATTTTGTCTAAAAGTTTCATATTTATAACATTAAAAAATTCTGTCTATGCTACTGATATATTGTTCATTCTTATATTTAGCCTAGCAGAGAAGAAGCCATGTTGGTTGAATACAGTCGCCACCATAACTTTGATCCTAGTACTACAAATTCAGAATACTGCGCCTGAAGATTTGCTTGAAAGACTTGCAAAAAAAAATGTTGTTAGAATTTTTTTTGTTTAACACTATGGATTACATTACAATAGATTAAAAATTTGTTTATAAAAACTTTTCAGTAAATTAAAAAATTACATTACATTATAGTGTTTTTCTTTGTTGCTATTATTTTATGAATAATAAAAAGGTGCTCTCTAATCTAATAGTTATTTATTTTTTAGTAGTTTGGTTATTCTTTTCACCCATTAGTACTAGCTGTTTAGTAACAATAGTAACTAGCCTGTTAAATAAATAAATAGTAATCTTATGAAATGCATTGATTTAAGCGATAAAAAAAAGTCTAAGTTCTAACTTAACTTCTAAACTCCAAGCTTTTGTGTGCTCATATTTACTTATGTTATTTGACAGACATACATATGTTATTTGACATAACTTAACATAATTTTGACATTTATTTATTTGAAAACACAGATTAGAGCATGAGAATGAAAATATTTTATAAGGCACCACCCAGCTGAGAACCACTTAAAAAACCAATTTCTCTCACTTAATGAGAGAAATTGGTATTTCAAACTTTAGATATATCTGAAAGTTACTTAAATCAAATATAATAAATCATGGATCCTCTCTTGAAGATATTGACTATACATTTAAATAATGTATAAATATGACTTTTAAATATATGCCTAAGCCACCTAAGATAAAAATTCAAAGTACGAAAAATATAAGAGATTAAAATTGGTGAAAAATAAGAAATAGTTTTGTAATTTAAGAGATTAATATTTTTGTAATATAAGAGATTAAAATTTGTGAAAAATAAAAAATAGTTTTGTAAAATTTAAAAGATAAAGTTCTCTACCTAGTAGTGATTAACCGAAACAGGAAAAATGAAATAAACCGAGAGCAAAATAAACCAAAATTTCGGGTACACTAGATTGATACCGAAACCGACATTTCGTCAAACATTTTACCAAAACTAATACCAAAATTTCTGTTAAAACAAAATTAATTTTATTAGAAAATGTTATCTAAAAATGCAATTTTACACTTGTTATTTATTTAGACGTATTAGAATCGGTTTAGATAACATTTAGACGTATTAGAATTGGTCACACAATTTACCAAGTTTAGTTTTAATATAAATTGATGGTTTAACAGAGAGAAAATAAATGAATGAATAGAGAAAGTTAACAGTTGGTAGATTTTCTCGGCAAGATTTTTTTGAAGTTATTTGTTTATAGTCTGTTTTTTTCATTGTTTGACATATATCCAGTTATTGAAAACAACCTTTCCACATCAGTTAATGTTAATGGAAGGGTGAGAAACCTCTTGGCAATTTTAGCAAGGGCTAGCTTGACTTCAATATTAAAATTGTTTTCGTTATTCTTCCAGAAGCCTAGTCAGTCAGAGAATTATTGAGAATCCAGATAATCATTCAGCACTTCTTTGGTCTTTGGTCTAAAATTTGATCTTTGGTCTATTGTTGATTGAGGTTTGGCAATTGTGTTTTTTATCAAGTTAGATAAGCCCGTACATTAAATTCTTTGGAAACTTGTTTAAATTCATTGAGAGATGGCAACAAATCCAATTTTGCCAATGGCAACAAACCCAATTGTGTTGAATTTTTTTTTTTTTTTTGCAGCATTATATTCATTAAAGAAACAGAAAAAAGTAATGCTTGATTCTTGGGTTAAGTAAGGCTGCTGTGGAATAGTGCTTAGTTTGTTCCATGCACTAGAAATGGCTTTCCGTTGCAATTTCATTGCTTGCCTGATTCTAATCATGTCATCATCTTCTCTTTTAGTTTCAGTGACTTTATTATAGTTGTCACAAAAGGGATGCAAGCGCTGATGCAAGAACCACTTTTTCAAAGATAAAGAAAACTTTGATCACTTTTTTATAAACATTTTCGTGAAAATTTAATGATGTGGCTGCAATCACCACCACGAGGGTTGTGGTTGCTATTGCCGTTTTAAGAAGCAAAGTTCTTTTAAGCAAATAAAAAGTTAAGTTCCGCCTAGTTGCAACGTCATTTGTCAACCCAATTCAACTTTTGTTGTCCATCTGGACTTCTTGCTGTTTATAGAGTTCTGTATAAAACCCGTTTGAGTGGAATGCATAAGTGCAAAGTTTTTGGCATTTAACAACCAGGGCTTTGACTGAACCCTTTGAAAAAAGTTTGTTTTCAATAAATAATTAAAGAGAATGGTTGAGACACCCAGCTGATTGATAGATACAACCTAATTCATTAAAGGCTGTTTTAACAATAGCTACATCGTCTCTTAAACAAATATCTATTTTTGAATTAATATCCTCGACTGTTTTTTGAACCTTTTGATAAATGTTTACTGATGTGTGGCGTTTGTCAAACTTGAAGCATGAGAAGCAGAGTCTCATTTGTTTCCAGTCGTTTGAAATGAAATAAATTTTTATCTCTATATAACCATGATGTAAGTTCGACGAAGCATCAAAGCAAGTTAACACATTTAAAACTTTTTTCTCCGCTAAACAACTTTTTAGAGTAGTTTTTATCTTAATGTTGGGTAGGGTGGAGTGAAATTAAATTTTTTCAGAAATACAACTGTTCTCCCTGATTTCTATATTAGTTATAAGAAAACTAAATGAAACCAAGGTAAGCAAAATTGGACAAATGTTACCGCCTGCAGCAACTTTTGGCAAATATTACTTAATATTGATAGCAATCGAAAAAATTGAAAAACTCTGAGCAGAGCATGATTTTTAATATATGCCTAAATATATTAAAAATCATGCTCTGCTCAGGGTTTTAATACAAATCATATTTCTAAATGTTAGTAATCGTATTAAGTTTGAAATAATAGTACTATTTATAAATTAATAATATTCAATAAAAATTGAACTATATTATATTATCTATAAATATAGAACTATATAATACAGTTTGTAATAATATAAATTTATCAAATATGGTTTACAATTACAATAGAGCATTATGCGTAATATTTAATTTTTTCTGTTTAAAAATTTTGTGATTTGTTTTAAGATAATATACAATATAACTAATAATATAATATATAACTTGTTTTATATTTTATATTAATATATAACTAATTTTGAAGAAAACTTGTTTTTAAAATATTATTGGCATAAAATCATTTCACAATATTTCTTATATTTTTCATATAAAAAAAATTGTTAAAACTATGTATATTTCTATGGGTCATCATTTACATCCTTGACAAAGAGAGTTGTTAACTTATTTGAGCAAAGCAAAAAAATCTAACTGCTGACGGAATAATTGAATAAAAAACTTTCAGCTCTATAAGGACAGACTAGCCAAACTATGATATATCTGCTTGCCAATGCAAAAGTCTTAGATAATGCTGCTATGCAAAAGATAATTTTATACTAGTTATGAAGCACATTTTCCTGGAAGATACAAGGAGTAAATTTAAAATTGACTATTGGATCAATAGACAAAGAAGAAAAAACTACAGAGTATTTAAGCAAACAAAGTTCAAACCCTAATGATGTACTACCACTAGATTCTATTATTTCTGCTACACCTATGACATCAGCTATACTTGAGGATATTGGCATTATTTTACATGATGACAAAACATAAGTAAATGACCGTAGCAAAATAAAGCGTGAGAGTTTGAAAGCCAAGATTAACTTGAAAGTTAGTGAAGTTTAAGTAACGGCGTTTAATAGTAAAAATTTTTAATACTTTAATACTTTAATAGTAAAAATGACCGGACTTTCAATAAAAAGAGAACCATAGTGATTGAAAAGCTTTTAGAGGACATGGTCTTGTTATCTAGAGTGTTCCATAACGAGATGGCTCTAAATATAGTACAACATGTATCCTTATACTTGGAGCCATTTGAAGGTAGAATCATTTTTTTGCTACAATGAAGTTTAAAAGGAAGGTTTTTTGTATTGAATAAATCCTTCATAAATTAAGGATTTAGACAATTAATTGATTTAAAAACTTCTTAAATTATATATCTTATAAGGGTTTACACGAGTCGATGACAACATAACTATTTATTCCATCGTGACCAACGGATATACTTTTTTTTTTAAAGAATTCCTCAAAGGAAAGTTCATAAGATGTTAAGGTCGACAATATCGGATAATATCATAAGCATCTATTTTGTTAGTCGCAAAGAAATTTTTTTAGCTAAATTTAGGCAAACTGGTGTAAAATATCTGATTAATTCATCACATATCATAGTTGGATCGTTGGAAAAAGCATCGATAATGTAATTTTTAAAGTTTTGGGTAGAGTGCGCGCTTTTTTTTATTCGCGTACTAGTAAGTACTCTTAAGATCTCCCAGCTGGTTTTAAGTTATTCTTGTTTATCTTAAGTAAATAAGAGGAATTTTTAAAAAAATTTTCCGTTTTCTTTCAAAATTTTTGGCATAATTTTTGAAAAGGATATTAGTTTCCGCTGTTTTGGTTTTTAAAGAGGATTTTCTGGGATCTTTTGTTATCCATGGCAACACTATAGCTTTAGGGTTTTTATTTACAATAGATTTTGTAAAATTAACGTCATAGAATTCATAAAAAGTTTAAAAAAACGAGTCATAGACTCGATCGAGATTCGCATCTCAAGAAACTTCTACTTGTTTTCAATGAGGCAAAGATAATTATTATTTGAATGATTTTAAATTCGCTGTAGTAAAAAAATGTTTTATAAACGTTACTTTCAGTGGAGATATATTTATTGCAGCAACATTAATTGAGAAAAAAATAGGGAAGTCGTCAGAGATATCACTTTTAATTATGCCTTTTTAAAGCGATATATTAAAGATATCGGTTTTAATTATATTGTCTAATGAGGTAGCTGATGTTGCAGTTATTCTTGTTGGTTTGTTAAAAATACATCGTTAAAATTTTTTTTAGCTTGTATGGTATTAAAAACAAACTGATATCACCTATTAAGTAGTATAATTTCTTTTCACGCTTTTGCTTAAAATATCATCTAAAAATATATTGAAGTTTTCAATTTGACCAGAGGGTGGTTGATAGTAGCAGCTTACGACTATTTTTTTTTTTTTTTAAGGTTACAACTTTAACTGTTAAAACCTCTTAATTGTTGTCAGAATTACTCATATCAAGCCAGATAATAACCTTAAGCATTTTTTACCCCAAATGTGAGGGCAACAAGTTGATAAAATATTTTTTGTACCATTCTCAACTAAACTTATATTCATAAATAAATTTTAATTTTCATAGCCTTATTTTAAGTCTCATAATATTATCAATCAGCGTTCAAAAATTATAACCATATAAAATTTGTAACCCCCTAAAATTGAGGGGAGTTTAAGCTTTATATGGTCATAATTTTTGAACGCTGATTGATAATATTATGAGACTTAAAATTTATCGATGAATATAAGTCTAGTTGAGAATAGTACAAAAAGAATTTTATCAAACTGTTGCCTGGTGTGGGAAGCTAGGGTGGAAAGGGGATGAAATTATTATTTTAGGCTCATTTTTCCCAGCCTCTAATTATTGTATTTTTTTGAAAGGCATCATTACTTGACTTAAGTATAAGTATACAAGAGTTTGGAGTTTGCTCCATGTCTAGAAGTTAGCTGCCTCAAACAATAATTAATGCTGGATCCATCAGTGAAGAGAATATTTATTATTTATATTTATGTATGCAAAAAGATATTATTTATGTAAAAAGAACAGTTTAGTTTAGTTAAGAGAAATTACTTTGTTTACGAGAAAAAATGATTTTTAGTTTCTCGTTTGTGCACGGAAGAGTCAAAGACTTCAATCAACTTAAAGAGGCTAAGGGGCTCTTGATGTACTAATGTATGATGTATGTCATCACCTAGATTCTTATATATACTTCAAAGAATATGTTAACAAAGTTTAATTTTATTGAACGTTAATTGTTTATATTCACAATATCAAAGAAGTTAAGTACATAAAACAAATAAAAATTACGAAAATGTCTTGACAACCCATAATCACACCTACCTGCACAATCATAACCATTCCTGGAGACCAAATATGGCTAGATTTGATTTTCCTGATATCAATTACCTATATTTAGACATACAACATGTACCATCTAATTGAAAAACATTCGGGATAATCCAAGACCACCCTTAACCATCCGTAAAATGATCACCTGAGCGGTCATGGCCACTTCTGAACACCAAATATGCCCAGTTTCTAATTTCTTGACCGCAATTACCTATATTTAGACATACAACATGCCCCATCTAATTGAAAAAATTGGGACATTTCAGGACTACCTTGAACACCACTAAAATGACTATTTGAGTGGTCATGATCACATCTAAAGACCAAATATGCCCAGATTTGAATTCCCTGACCGCAGTTACCTATAGTTAAACATATACAAAATGTCACATCTAATTTAAAAACCAAAAAAAGTTTTGGAGTGTGGTCATGAACACTCCAAAACTAAAATGGAGCCCCAAAATGAAATCCTTGGCCTCAAAAACCTCTATAAACATGTATCATATATCTGTATTTAACTCATAAATAGTTTTGCCATTTTTAGACAATTCTGGCCCACTGCGCACCGCCTCGCTTTTTATTTTGACACTTTAAAGAAATATCTTTAAAACCTGGTAAACAGGTGTTTGTATTAGAATTTGCGTTATCAGAGCTGCACCAAGTTTCTGACATACTAATTAAACTAAAAGTACTAAGAGATTACTTTCATGTAATAATAAGAGAATACTTTCATGTTTATTCAGAAATTTTCAAAATTTTTAGATAAGCTTGTTATATCAATATGCAAAGTGTTAAATTTATTAGAATTAAGAAATTCTTTTATTTCATTGGAATAATAATAGGAGCAGCTGCTTCGAACAGCAGTTGCTTCCATAAAATAATTTAAATCCGGCTCCGATTCATGTTTACGTCTAAATATTTGTTACTTCTAAACTTCTACTTTTCTAAACTTCTACTTTCTTCTGAAACTTCTAAAACTAATAGAACTTCTAAAAATTCTAAAACTTTTAAAACTTTCAAAACTTCTAAAACTTTTACTCTTCAAAACTTCTACTTTTCTAATTCTAAACATGGTTAATTTTAAACTTTTGTTACTTGTAAATTCATTTGTGGATAACACTTACAAAATTTATGAAAAAATCATACCTCAAAATACGCAATTCACATACCAGCAAACTCATGAAGCTTTTAATAAACAATTCAAACCCAAAGTAAACCCGTCAACGTATAGATGAAACCTTTCAGCAGTTGATTGTTTGATTACACGAACAAGCTTATAAATGCAAATTTGCTGATAAGGATAAAGAATATAAACAAAAAGTTGAGCTAAGTACAAACATTTCAAAACTACGGAAATTAGGGCTGATTAAAATTAAATCCGACCGGAGCCGGATTTCTATTGACAAATTCGGCCGGAACCGGAGCCGGATTTCGAAACAAAATTGCAGGAACCGAAATCATGTACATCCCTACTTGGTTTGAGAATGTTCAACAATGTTGACCATTCTCAATATCAAGTGACAACTGTTTTCTGTTAAACTTCATTGTTGTTATTAAAATAGAAGGATACAATTTCACATAACATAATATAACAAAATAATTGGTAAACAATTGAAACTTTCAATTTGAAAGTGAAGTAAAGTAACTTCAGTTTCAGTTCTTTTTCTAAAATGCCTCTGATCAGTTTTGAATTGTACTTAAAAAATATTAAGCAAGCTGCATTATCTGGCAGGAGTGAACTACAATGATCATTGAGGACCTGCCCAGCAAAAATTGACAAACGTTCTGATGGTGCACTTGTCTTTGACGCACCAAAATAAATGCGAGCTGCTGTCGCCTGAGCTGGCAATCGTTTAATGCCCGGAAAAAAAAGTTCCATGGAATCTTTATGAACTTTTGAAACATATGGCCTATAGAAATTCTATAGAATTCCATATAATTTCTATTGAACCTCTGTTAACTTTTCTAGAAATTCCTATATAACTTTTTTTCTATAGAAAAAAAAGTTTTATAGCGATTTCTATAGAAATTAATAGACATTCTATAGAAGTTCCACGGAATTCTATAGAATTTCTATAGATCATATGTTTCAAAAGTTCATAGAAATTCTATAGAACTTTTTGTTGTCATTCCGTCACTCTAGTGGATCAGCGTGTCTATTTATTTCTGGTTCTGCCAGATATTGGCTTAGCTAAGTGTCAATGTCTGTTGGTAGTTGTTGTTCATGTGCTGTGCCACCAGCGGACGTAGACTGAATAATTTCATCAATATATTGCCAGAGTAATGATAATGGTGTGGAAGAATTATCCAGCCGGGCTTGTTTTGCTTAATTTTCTTCAGTTTTATCAATCTGCTGCACAGCATGATCAGATTGACTTCCATCTTGCTTTTTAAGCTATCAGTGTTGCCAGTACTGAAAAGAATTTAGTTTAAAATTGTGGATTAACCAGTGTCACCACTGTATAAAGAGGTTTCTCCTCATCTCCTCAATGGCTTAAAAACGCTCATCCAATGACTTGAGTAGGGTTGAGTTCATAGTCTTTACACTTGCATCATTGCAGAATATTGTGTGTCTTTCCTTCAGAATTTTTTTGTTTGTTTGAAATTAGACTTAGCTGGGATTTATATATTAAGGATTATATTATTCTATTAGGATTTCGGCTGAAATCCGAAATCCGGTACAGCGCTAACGGAAACACGGTTTCCGAAATCCTAACAAAACTTTACAAGATTTGTTAACTACTACGAAAAATTTCTGATGGAAAATCAAATAGTACAGCTGATGGACAATCAAATAGAAGAACTTGATAAAGAAACGATAAAAAAAAAAAGTAAATATAGTAAAGAAAACAACATTTCTAACAACCAGTTATGCACAAAATTATACACACTAACATATGTTTAGCTTTAGGGAAAACTTGCTACTTCTGTAGGAAATTCGGGCATTTTGCCTGTAAAAGTAAAACAAAACGAACAGAATACAACAATACATCGAGAGAAATACCAAAGAAATGTACAAATTTATACAAAACCATTATATATAATTTACAAAGATATCAACGAATCCGAAACTTTTCATTAAAAGTTAAACCGATGAGAATTGTTAGTGGAAGAATCGGTATAGGGCGTTGGTGGGCAAGCTTCCCCCTCCCACCGCGCTCCGTTAGCCGGTCAACTGGCGCCCCCTAAAATATAAGTTTTTTTTATTACAAAGTTCTGCATTTATTTTAAACGGAAATAGAAAACTAGGTAATAACAAACCATTGTTTAGATTCCTGCTTTACAAATTTTTTTGCATTTATGATAGAAAACATAACGGAGACGTTTTGTTTTAAGAAAGTATCTCTTATAATCATAATCTACACAACGCATTTTTAACATAGTTCGACTTTCTTTTTTTTAAAGGAGAAAATAAAAAGTTGTAAATTAACTAATTTCAACGCCGTGAGCAATTTAGATTTGATTTTATGTGTTAAAAATGGATTTTGTAAAAACCCACGCTTTTTTTTGCAAAAAACCACATTTCATCTGAAACCTACACGCGCTGGCCCTAATTTCAAAGCGTATGCATCAATATCTCCGGCAAAGACTATTGAACTAAAAATGAAAGACGTACATTCATTCTTAATAAAGAAACAAATAACATCATGTTTTCATAACTTGTCTATACTCTACAAAACAGACTTGACTCGTTCTTTTACATCTGTTTATGACAAGAGAAGTTTCATTAGACTAAAGATTATCAAAAACTATGTGTGATCAACAATGACAAAGCAATGTCTTTTTGGATTGACGTTAATTTTAATTGAAGTGAGCTTGCTGATAGCATTGACTTTGAAGGAAGGCACAGACGTTCGTAAGACGTCTATTCAACGCCTTATAGACATCACAAGTCCGTGTGGTGTTCTTAAGACGTCCAACGAATGTTCTGTACTTGCTTGAAATGAAATCTTGCAGAAAAAAAATTGTATAAACTAGCAGGAAAGATAATTTACTTCTAAATGCTTGTTTTCAGTTATATGTATAGTGTAAATATATTTTTATGTAACTAAACCATTGCAATAATGTTAAATGTTTTTTTTTAACGATAATTAAAAACCTAAGTAGCAAACTCAAACTTTAGATTGATTAGTGTTTTAGACGCTCTTAATAGTTATGATAAAAGGCACATAAACGCATCGATAAAATATATTTATCACAAGTGCGGTTCTCGAAAAAAAAATTTTTTCTAGGGGTTAATGTGCAACCTTCAACACCTGTGGCCCCTTACTTATTCCCCCCCCCTCCCCCACGATGCTAAACCTCAATCCGCCACTGAGACTTGTACTCTATGATTACTAAAAAGATAATTAACGACGCAGTCAAAAACTTTGAGATAACGATTAATATAGAAAACATACCAATAACCGTTCTAATACATACCGAGCTTCTATTAATATTCTAAACTTTAAAACATTTAAAAAGATAAACTATTTACTTAAAACTTCGCCCAAATAAATCTAAGACGCAGATTATTACTACAAGGATAACAATCCAAATCTCTTTGTGAGCTATAGAAGGTTTCGTAATTAAGCGGCAATTGTGTATCGCGTGATGTAATGTTTTTCTCGGAAGGGCAAAAATGTAAACAAAGCAATTATAAACTTATATAAATATAAAATCAAACAAGTTAATAATCAAACACGTCAGGCATAAAATTTTAGAAATGATATAAATTTTCAAATATAAATACAAGTAAAACATCAGTAAAGAGAAATTTAGTAAAGAATATTTTATTTATACATCTTAAAGTCAATAAAAAAGAAAAAGATATAAGCAGATAATAAAGTTAAATTATGCTTATTAAAGCTTATTAAGTTGTGTTTGTTAAAGTTTTTGCAATGAATTTATTTTTTTTATATTTATTTTCTTATTGTTTAAAAATAATGTTGTATAGTATAACGTTAGTTATTCTTATATAACTCTTAAATGAGTTTTAATATTTTAAATTTTATTATTTGTCATCATGTTGTGTTCGTTATTAAGATTTTACTATTTGGTTTCTACGTTCAAAAACAGTATGGTTAATCATCGCTGTGTTGTTGGTATTTGCAATAAAGATAAACGTTATCCAGAGCGTTGCAAAATACAAAGTAACGTTACATCTGGAAAATTATGTTTCCGCAAATTACCTGCTGATGAATGAACAAAGAAGTTATGGATTCATGCTGTTTCTAAACGGCGAAAACACTTTGTTTTACCTAAACATTTTCTGTCCAAATTTTCTTACCTAAACAAGTCTGCTCCAATCATTTTGTTGATGACCTGCCCACTTATGGAAACCCTAATCCAACTCTATTTTTGACACACACCATGAATGTTCAAGGTATTCCTGGAAAAAAAAATCAAGACCTCCTCCAAAAATTAGAACAAGATCTCTTGTAAAATCGATTTCCACAAATATTTTGGAATCAATCAATTCTAACTCGGATACACTTACAGCTGAAGAATTATCTAATCTTATGGTTATTTCTTCCTATGAAGAAAATCCCATCTCATTTGAAATCAGTCTACACGATAATGGTAGTGCAGTTACAGCAAAATTGTTAAACCATATCTCCACCTCTCCAAAAGAAAAAGAGACTGATAATCTCATTTTTTTTAGATTAAAGCATGTTATAGTGGTAAAATGGATATAGAGCTTACTCTATTACCAACATATATTGCTTTACAGTTTTGTCATATTACTAGGGATTCGGATGTATCAACTTTTACAGATTTACAAAATGCACAAATGTTTCAAAGTGTTTTTAATTATGTCAAGCACAAAGCAGCAGTTATGAAATATTGGGATGGAAATATGTCTAGTGTTGAATCTGTTGAGCAGCTACTTCTATCACAAGATTATAATGTTGATGAAAACTTATTTCCTATGAGAAAGAGTGGCCCTAAAAGAAAAATCTCACTGGAGCAGGAATTTCTGTTAGTTATGATGACATTACGCCTGGGTCTTTTGATTGAAGTCTTAGCCTTCTACTTTTGTATATCAGCTGGAGCAGTTTCCCAAATTATTATTACATGGGTCATATCTTAAGAGTTAGAGAGCTTGATTTTGTGGCCTTGCGGGAATACAATTCGGGCAACTATACCAAACTGTTTTAAACGCTTATATCCAAAAGTGAGAATAATTATAGATTGTTCTGAAATGTTTTTTGAGACATCAAGTGTCCTGTATGTTCAAGCTTGTATGTGGAGTGAATATAAATATCATGCAACAGTCAAATTTTTAATAGCAATAACTCCGAATGGAGCAATTTCATGGCTATCTCCTCTTTATGGTGGACGTGCCTCTGACGTTTTTATTGTCAGAAATAGTGGTTTTCTTGATATACTTGAGCCTTATGACTAAGTTATGGCAGACTGTGGCTTTAAAATTAAGACAGACCTTGCATATAAACAGTGTACACTTTGTATACCTCCAAGTGCTTGTAAAGGAAAAAAATGTAAAATGAAAAAGTTCGAGAAACATCAAACATTGCTTATGAACGTATTTATGTGGAGCAGGATATAAAAGAGATAAAACACTTCCGAGTATTAAAAATAACACAACCATTACTATACCTTCCAATTATGAATAATATACTGCGTGTGTGTGCTGCAATATCAAACTTGAGAAAACCATTAGTTTCTAAATAGTCTATTAAAAAATTAATTTAAATTAATTAATTTACTAAATACTCTATTTCCTTGTATAATATAACGTTCCCGTATGCTCATAAGAATTTTAAATCAGTGTTTTTATCTGTTTCAACTTTATCTCATTATTATTACAAATAACTATTAACTAGGGGCTGAAGGATATGTAAAGGAATTAATATATTTTTTTAAAGACCATATAATCCACCTCTATGAAAAATTTCAAGCCAGTTTTTTGATTTTAAAATCTTTTGAAAACGCAGACAGAAACGACAAAATATTTCAAGAAAGACAAAATTTTTCAAAATAAAAAAATACACACAGCATATTATATAAATACCTGGGAAGTGGGAACTTTTATCCAGATCTAACAAATGGGAGGTCTTAATAAAGGGAGCAATTATTTTAAAATAAACTCAATAATTTTTAGAATGATTGTTTAATGTTTTTGAATTTTTAAGGACTGTTTACACTGAAAGTTTTTATAACTATCAGTTAGATACAGTTTTACATTATTTAGATATATTCTTAAGCTAGGGTTAGATACATTTTTAAGCTTCAAAAATTAATAAACTCCCCCACTCCCCTGTATTTAACACCTGAGAGTATTATATATAATCTATATCTAAAAAACATAGGTTTATATTTTAAATATAAGCGTAAATAAAAGTTAATTCAAACCACAATAAAAGTCTTTAAGATTCATATTAATCTCAAAGGCTCAAGGTTTTAAAAGAAGGAATTAAACACAATGACTGATAAGAAGGAATTAAACATTATGACTGATTTTATATAAATCATGTAACACATGCAAAAATATATTATTGAAGATTAAAACTTAACACAAAGTAGACATTGAGCGCATGTAATAAATCCAGTCTTGATCTGCTATTAATTCATAGTCTTTTTTAAATTTTGACAAGAACAGTGAAACCAAGAGCAAAATATTTCACATTGAATACTGCTACATTCATTAAATTCATTAGCACTGATTTCTGGCTCTTCAAGTATTAGTTTATTGCAATTTCCACAGAATGTTATAGGTTTTAATAGTAACAATGCTGGAGAAACATGTTTTGAAAAAAATATCTAAATTTGTCTTCACCTTATCCCAGAGCTCTTGATCAAATTTCACTACTTTAACATATAAGTCCTTAAGTGTTCAAACAATAAAATATGCTCACTTGCAATTTGTGATAGCCATTTGGGAATTAATGTGTGTGTAATACTAATGACTCTTTTTAATGCTATTTGATTATCTTTTATTGTAAAAAAATCACATTCATTACCTCTTATTTTGATTGTTTTATTAAAAATTTTAAAAGGACATTTAACTTCCAAACACACCCTTTCATGACATTTGCATACTATAAATCCTTATATCGCTTGTTCCCCAGAACAAGCGATATAAGGTTTTTCATAAAAAATATAGAGACCAAAAATTTTCAAATCAGTGTGTTTTGATACATGCTCTGCATTGATTTTTTTATAGCATTTTGCTCATGATCAATTGCCCATTTGGTACTGCTTCTACCAAATGGGGAATTGATCATTATTTTTTTATTTATTTGGGTATAAAATATCAGCAACAAGAGAAGTTGTTTTAGGCTTCTTAGAACTGGTATTTTTTCTGAAAATATTTTTCTCAAAGTTGTTTCATCAGTGTTAGGATGGTCAGAAAGTATTTTAAAAGATAACTCCTCAAGGTCAAGATTACTTTCAACATTTTCATCAGATATTTTAATTTTTGATTTAAATATTACAGCAGAAGGCTCGGATATTTGAATGTTGTTTAAGAAAGTTTCAAATAAATGCTCATTAAAGTCACGATCGCTTTCAATTCTAGGATCAAATTCTTGCAATGCTTTCATTCGTGTATTTTCCTTGTTATTATTATCTACTACATCATTTGCTATTCATTTTCGAACAACTAGGTCAGTTATTAAGCATGGATTGATATCTTTTCGAGAAGATTTATTCCAGACACATACTTGTTCAGTGCATGTTGGATTACACCAACCTTTATTATTAGCACATTCCATTTAATAAAGGGTGGCAATGACATTATTACAAACTTCAAAAGCTCCAGCCATGTCGTTATTACTAAAGGCAATCCAGAGTTTTCTTATTTCATTAATTTTTTGCGAACCACACACTCCAGAATATGCAAACAAAACATCTTTTTTAAACCTGAAGTGGATTATAGGGCCTACAAAACAACTATCAAAAAATGAATATGCTTTTTTGTCTTTGTACTTGCCAATATATTCCGAATCAAAGTATTTTTTTAAAAGGATATATGAAAAAATATTTCCCATTGTTATACTACTAGTATAACAATGGGAAAGCTTTTAGTTAGTCCGCATATGATTGCTTAAGGTTTTTCTCCTATTCTTCTGCTGTTTCTATAACTTCTATATTTAATTCCATTACAGTAAATGCTCTAGCAACAAGTTCGACTTTACGTCTAGTTGTACTTAGCCCACGAACAGTTAAAAAACTAATAAGCTGTTTGACAGATAAATTCAAAAAATCTTCGTAATTCTTAAGTGGCATGTTAGCAACTACTTTCAATGATGTATTTTCAAATATTCTATCTTATATGAAACAAATAATAAAAAATAAGAAGCGTTCTCACTATTTTGTTTACAATTTTGCCCTCCCGAGAAAAACATTACATCACGTGATTCATAACTGCCGCTTTATTACGAAAAGGTCTATTATATAAAGAGCTATTTTGAGTTTTTATTAAACTTAAGACTGTGCGAGGGAAAACCTCTGATCTTTTTTGCTTTGTGGACGGTCCTTTACGCTGCTACAGTGGCTAAGAAATCGAACATAAATTTCGCAACACTAAATTTCACTATTAAACAAAACAAAAAGATCAAAGGTTTTCCCTCGGAGAGTCTTATATTAAATAAATAAACATTCATACAGACACTCTATGAATGTACACTGTACACTCTTTTAATAAATTTTGACGACAGTAAAAACCGGGTTGCGTAATTAAAAGTAATTTTGTATATGATCAATTGCTAATTGAAGACTGTGTGGAAAAGGTAGGCGAAAGATACTATGACTCAAAATGAGGTTTTGATTTAAAAAAAAAACGAAGACAAGATATCATACTGATTTAGGGTTAAGTGTAAGAGAGTGCTGCTACATTGACTGATTTGTAACCAAACCCTCAGTTGATGTAGCAGCATTCCCTCGTATGCTCTTCTTAGTTTCTAAAGAACGTTTTATAAAGATAACGTATAGAAATGTTTTTAGTGTAATTTTTTAAACTTTAACATCAAATTAGAATACTTTACTTAAATTTTCAGGTCTATATTTTTCTTAATCGATTCTTAATCATCATAAAATTCTCTATCGTAATCAATCATAATGTAATAGGCAAGCAACTGAAACTGCCGATAGTCGCAGCAGAGTGTTAATGCATCCCTCGCAACTTTAAAGCTTTTGTCATAAAAACGAATCTTACTGAGTTTAGGATGCATCGTGTACAGGTTTGCCGATATTTTTTTGGTGCTACTGAAGCTTTGCACCATTAACTCAATTCAGTGCTTCAGACGTTTTGAATCATTATGTCACTCTGATAGTGATATAATGACTATCATCATTGCTTTGGTCGTTACAATGCTATTGCTCAGATTGTATGCATTTCCCAATATACACAATCTAAGCACCTTCTTTTTTTAAGTGGAGTTTTTTTATGTCATTTGTAACACTTTTTGCAAGATTTGTTACTTCTACCTCTGCCTTCTGCTTCTTTAACTACCAACTTTTTACATACTTATAACCCATCATCTGCATCTTTATGCATTACATACCCAAAATATCTTCTGAAAAATATTCTCTGAAAGTCTAGAGATTTTTTGTTAGGGTTTGTTGCCAAACCTTAAAAGTCTGACATGTCAGACTTTTTCATAAGGTGTGTCTTTAACACACCCTATCAGATACACTCATACCCAATCTATGTCTAAAATCATCTATCCTTTTATCTTCTAATGTAACACCAAATATCCATCTGATTGTCATCTTTTCTGCTCTTTGTCAAAAGTCAAAAAATCATAGGATTTTGGAAGAAAAAAGTTTCAGCTTTAAGACACATTAAATTGAAACAAATGAGTTTTTTTTATTTTGGAACAGATTTTTTATTTCTGACTTTCTCATGTCCATCACATCACTAATTTCAATTTTCTTAAAATAAATTCAAATTTTTAAAACATTTTAGAACTACTGTAAATTATTAATTTCTAAATTTCATCATAATCTTGATAAAAATAATTGAAGAATAAAAAAAAAATAACAAAAGTATAATATAAAAAAAGGCAATAATTTTTAATTAATATTTTTTTATTAATGTTTGATTTAAAATTTTTGTTACGAATAAATTTTGTATTATTTTTGTTTACTTAAGTTTAAATATTTCATGAATTCAAACGTCTATATTTTTATTACATTCAAACTTTTATGATATTTAAAAACTGATTTTGCTTGTAAAACTTATGGTGGGTATAAAATCTCAATTTAGTTTGGTTTGTATAATGTACTATGCACTAATTTTTATTCAATGCAAACTTTTTTAGTTAAAAAATGCAATTTTAGAAAATTTCAAACATGAGCATTTTAATTGTTACTCTGCTGATGACTGCTGCAAATGCAAAATTTTCAGACTGGCTTATAACAGATATTGACATTAAAACAACATTAGTGAAAGGTATTGATGGAACTTTGGTTCTTAGCAATGGTTTAATTACAAGAACATTTATGACAAGTCCAGGATTTACCACTGTTGAATATTATTCCCATGAAAAAAAATCTTCTATTTTGCGTGCCCTAAATCCTGAAGCTATAGTTGGGTTAGATGGCAAAGTTTACACAGTTGGTGAAGTAAAAACTGATATACCTAGAGGTTATTTGAATCGTACAGCTTTGAAAGAGAATTTACATGCTTCACCTAAAAGTTTTCAATATGTTGGGTACAAGATATCTGATCCTGTTGCACCATATCAATATACTCCAATGCGCGGTGCTCCAAAAAACATCTCATGGCCACCAAAAGGGTTGAGACTTGATGTTTTCTTTCGTGCTCCAGTATTTGCACCTTATTATCACCAATTTGTATCAATTTGCATTCATTATGAAATGTATGATGGGATACCTTTAATGTCTAAATGGGTATCAGTATATGGAGAACCAGTGGCCCAAGAAAATGTTAAAGTTTCTATTTATTCAGTTGAAATACTTTCTGTTAATCAACAATGGACTCAGGAGTCATTTTGGGATGGGCCTTATAATGCATATAATTGGTTTTACATTGAAACTGATCAAACACATGGTACAAATATTCAATGGAAAATTGATCCACACGAAGATGAACTTCCAGGTTCATTTGAGCCTATGTTTAATGCTACCTATGACGTTTCTATTACTATGTCTGTTCCTTGTGTTATGCTTACTGCAGATGGTTTTCAATCTTTTCATGTTCATGAATTGGCCATTGGATCAAGTGATGAAACAAGAAGTGCATTATCAAGACATAGAATGTTTAGACTATTAGCTCCTCAAGCACAAGAAAATCCAATATTTTTTCACTTGACCCAAACAGATGATCAATCATTCAAGAATGCTGTTGATCAATTAGCTGAAGTTGGATTTGAAATGATAATTTACAGTTTTTCGTCTGGATTTAATTTAGAATCGAAAGATGAATCTTACATTCAAATGATTAAAAAACAAGTTGAATATGCAAACAGTAAAGGAATTGAGGTAGTTTTATTTTTAATATAAATGTTTTATTTTGTGTTGATGGATTTTCTATTACGTATTTGTTTTTTGTTTTGTTTTGTTTTTTGTGTGTTATTTTTACCATGGCTATCTAATATAATAGATAGCCGTAATAAAAAACACACAAAAAAAAAAAACCCAAAATTATTTTGCATGAACAGGTTCGTTCAATATATTTTTTTGTTTGTTAATATTCAGTAAAGGAATTGAGGTAGTTTTAGATTTAGCATAAATGTTTTTTTTTTGTATTTAGGTTTTATCATTTATTTCTGTTTTTTACCAAACTAATAATATACCTATTAGGAAGTGACCGGGACTCCTGCCCTGGCTAAACTTATTCTTGCTAGGGTTATCAGCTGAGGCTAGGATATTATATATATATATATATATATATATGTATATATAGATATATATATATATATATATATATTTATATATATATATTTATTTATTTTATTTTTAAATTTGTTTTTTAAATTTTACTATGGCTATTTCTTATTTATAATTAATCAGTAAAAATATATATATATATATAAATATGGGGTTGTATGTAATGTATGTAATATTATGGGGTTGAATGGAGTGGTGTTAGTAAACTAGAATTTATTGATGAAACTATGGATGTTGATTTGTATAACAATATATTGAAACAAAATTTAAAATCTTCTGCTAAAAGACTTAGATTGAGAAACAGTTTTTTGTTTCAACAAGACAATGATAAAAAAAAAAAACTGTTAAAAAAGCTAAAACCTTTTTAGATGGAAATGGCATAAACGTTTTAGAATGGCCTTCACAGAGCCCAGATTTGAATCCAATAGAGCATTTATGGATTTTATTAGATAAAAAAATAGGTAATGGAGCATTTATGAAAAAAGAAATTTTGAAGAAAGCTGTTGTTAAATCATGGTCTAACATTGACAATAATCAAATCAAATTTCTATTTGAATCAATGCCAAAATGCTTGCTAGATGTAATTAAAGCAAAGGGAGGGCCAACTAAATATTAAAGTATATTAATAAAATACTAAAACTTGAAACTGTTTCTCAGTTATTTTAATAAACTGGTATTTTTGCTTAGCTTTAACCTGGGCCATTCCAAGTCCAACATGGACCCCCTCAGATTTTGATGAAACTTAGTGGGTTTGTTAATATCAATGAGAAAGGCAATTCCAGAAAATTTCAGCATAATATCTTTTGTGGTTCATGAGATATGGTCATTTGAAATTTCTGATTTTTCCAAAAATAAAATCTTCAGTAGCAAAAACATAATTTGTTCATACTTTGAAGCTCCATATTTTAAAAACAAAATTTCAGAAAATCTTCTAGTTTTTTTTTATTGTATACAACTCTAGACTTACTTTAATAAAACTTTGACATTGAATTCTTGAATGTCACATTTTTTCCATAATGGCTACCTAAAAAACCAAAAAAATTGTTTGCAAGTATAAAAAGTTGATTTTTGATGAGTCGATATGCAAAACTTGCAGTTTAAGAAGTGAAAAGAAATATTTTTTTACTTTCTTTATATGGTAGGCTTCTAAATATTTAAAAATTTACTGATAAGATACAATTTAGTAAAAAATTATAGACCTCTAAAAATGGCTGCAGCTAAAACTTAGGAAAATGTGCCTTCACTTCAAACGACCGGTAACCTAGGATCAACACTAGTTTTAATAAGATTTTTTTCTTCTTCTAATTTGATAGACTTTATTACAGTGATTTCAGAAAAAAAAATAGTAGGTAATCATGGAAAAGTTACAAAATCAGAACAATGAAAATTACCCAAAACACATTAAAAACAATAAAAATTAAGCTATTGTTGTACTTTAGTTTGTATTATATATTGTAATACAAAGTATGTATGAATTTAAAAGTATTTTATAATCAGTACTAGAAGTAAGTCTTTAATTAAGCCTGAATTAAACTCAATTTTTAAAGCCCTAGCTCTTTCCTGACCCCCTCCCCTCTCCTGATTATTTACTTTTTAACATTCACATTTTTTTCCCAGAACTTGGAAAAAAATTGTAATTGAACACTTCTCCTTACATGGTGTGTCTGGTTTTATGTCTGATGTATGAAGTGCCTTTATGCCCAAACACACCACTAAACATACACATATAAAAACTGAAATTTAGTTTTTAATGTTTTCATATAAAACTTATTAGCAGCCTATTAGGTAAAACTGAAATGAAAGACTTTTAGTCTAATTTACCTAATATTTAATATCATGACTATATTATTACCTAAGACTTTTAGTCTAATTTACCTAATATTTAATATCATGACTATAAATTTTGTAATATTTTTTCAATACATTCACGATTCCACCCTTCCTCATTAATTTGACTTATTTGATTATCATTTTCAAATTTAGATTATAACTTATACCCAATCCATAAGAGTTATTTGACTCTTCAACATAGTGCAATGTTGATTATGTAATAAATAATATTTTTATGTAATAAACAATCAATATAAACATTGAATCTTTTAAATGATTTTTGCTAAAAAACTTAGACCAAAGTGGTGTATTCCTATTAGAGGTGCTTCAGGTCTCCATTAAGTATGTATTTGTGAGTACCACCGAAATGCAAAACTTTTAACATTACAAATACCAGATATTTCAGACTATAAAGACCTCTTGACATTAGTTGTATGTGACTTTATGCTGCACAGTTGCAATAACTGCCCAGATACCAACACACTAAAAGAGTATCTTACTGCTTTGTTTGATAGACATAGCATGGAAGATATTACCTTTAATCAGTAGCAAAAAGCCAACAAAAAACATGATATAGTTCCAGCCACTCTTTCTATGTATGATTTTATTGAAAAAGCTTGTCAACAAATAGACCAATTAAGAGACCACCATTATATAGCCAAAAATCAATGACCAAGTAATCATATTTAATCATTACCAAGTAATCATATTTTAAATAAAATGTAAAAGTGTTTGTATCATTTCAGATTATTTACAACACTATACAAACTCAGTTCAGATTCAATGTTTATATTGATTGTTTATTACATAAAAATATTATTTATTACATAATCAACATTGCACTATGTTGAAGAGTCAAATAACTCTTATGGATTGGGTATAAGTTATAATCTAAATTTGAAAATGATAATCAAATAAGTCAAATTAATGAGGAAGGGTGGAATCGTGAATGTATTGAAAAAATATTACAAAATTTATAGTCATGATATTAAATATTAGGTAAATTAGACTAAAAGTCTTAGGTAATAATATAGTCATGATATTAAATATTAGGTAAATTAGACTAAAAGTCTTTCATTTCAGTTTTACCTAATAGGCTGCTAATAAGTTTTATATGAAAACATTAAAAACTAAATTTCAGTTTTTATATGTGTATGTTTAGTGGTGTGTTTGGGCATAAAGGCACTTCATACATCAGACATAAAACCAGACACACCATGTAAGGAGAAGTGTTCAATTACAATTTTTTTCCAAGTTCTGGGAAAAAAATGTGAATGTTAAAAAGTAAATAATCAGGAGAGGGGAGGGGGTCAGGAAAGAGCTAGGGCTTTAAAAATTGAGTTTAATTCAGGCTTAATTAAAGACTTACTTCTAGTACTGATTATAAAATACTTTTAAATTCATACATACTTTGTATTACAATATATAATACAAACTAAAGTACAACAATAGCTTAATTTTTATTGTTTTTAATGTGTTTTGGGTAATTTTCATTGTTCTGATTTTGTAACTTTTCCATGATTACCTACTATTTTTTTTTCTGAAATCACTGTAATAAAGTCTATCAAATTAGAAGAAGAAAAAAATCTTATTAAAACTAGTGTTGATCCTAGGTTACCGGTCGTTTGAAGTGAAGGCACATTTTCCTAAGTTTTAGCTGCAGCCATTTTTAGAGGTCTATAATTTTTTACTAAATTGTATCTTATCAGTAAATTTTTAAATATTTAGAAGCCTACCATATAAAGAAAGTAAAAAAATATTTCTTTTCACTTCTTAAACTGCAAGTTTTGCATATCGACTCATCAAAAATCAACTTTTTATACTTGCAAACAATTTTTTTGGTTTTTTAGGTAGCCATTATGGAAAAAATGTGACATTCAAGAATTCAATGTCAAAGTTTTATTAAAGTAAGTCTAGAGTTGTATACAATAAAAAAAAACTAGAAGATTTTCTGAAATTTTGTTTTTAAAATATGGAGCTTCAAAGTATGAACAAATTATGTTTTTGCTACTGAAGATTTTATTTTTGGAAAAATCAGAAATTATATTAGGGTGCATACAATGGCCCATACATTCAAAAATTGATCTGTCCCTATTCTTAAAACTTATTGGTTCTCACAAGACACTGTTAAATTTTTTCAAAATTGAATGAGATTTAGGATGGCCACCTCAAGTCTGAAACTTGCAACTAGACCCTAAGCAGAAAAAAAAAGAAAATTTTCAAATGTATGTTATGGTGGGTCTTAAAAGAAGAGAAATTTTCTAAAAATTTCAGAAATAATAAAAATTTTACACAAGAATTATTATTTTAAGTTTTATTGCATAAAAATAATTATTTTTTGACAATAAATTAAAAAAACCCGTTTTTTCATGGTTTTTGTCAAAAAAAATTTTTTATTGCATAAAAATAATTATTTTTTGACAATAAATTAAAAAAACCCGTTTTTTCATGGTTTTTGTCAAAAAAAATTTTCAAGGTATTTTTAACAAAAAATGAAAATTATTTTTTAAATTTTTATAAAGCTTCTTTTGAGACCTTTGTGAGACTAATTTAAATTCGGCTGTTCCTTCTTCAGATTGCAGCATTAATGGGTACTATCCTTTGATTGACAAAGACTCTCAAAGTCACATGCTTGGCTTGGGCATATACTTACACATCAATTCATCTATTTCTTGAGAAATCAGGGTTGAATCCTCTGACCATTATTTTATGTGCTTCCGCTTTGCACCTCTTCACTCTATCAATTTTCTCTCTGTTCTTTACTGTTCTTCTTCTTCTTTAGACTGCACTTTTTAAAATGTAATTTCTGATCAAATTAACCATGTCCTTTCTCGTTACCAATAACAACAATCTTGGCAGAGAGGTGCCAAGATTGTTGTTATTGGTAACTTTAATGCTTGTCACACTGAATGGCTTGGCTCTAACACCACTGACCCTTTCTATCACTAAAGCCCATAACTTCTGTATTTCTTAATCTCTTACTCAGATAGTTAACTTTTTGACTATATTTCCAGACAACCCAAAATACTTATATTCACTCCTTGATTTGTGTCTTGACTCTGGTCCTAGCTTGTGCTCAGTTTCTCCTTGTTGTCCTTTAAGTGGTTCTGACCATGATTTCCATGATTTCTATAAATCTTTCATCCTGTACTTCTTCTTCGGACTCACCCTATCATTACACTACTCTTAAGCCGACTGAGATTCTTTTGATGATTTTTAGTGTGACAGTCCTTGATATCTTTTTACTCTCTTACTTAATTTCGTGGATCCAGGAGTTGGAGGCTTTTATTACTTCTCATCCGTTCCAAATCAAGCCTCATTCTACTTCATGGTTTTTATCTTCTTGTTCAGCTCCTAGATTTAATTGTAATTCATCTTTTTCAAAAAAACTCTCTAAAGAACAAACATCTTTTTATTACTGCAAGAAATGTCAAAAAGTGCTGTCTGATGATAAGCTCCTGTTTACTAAATCTTGTATCTTATCTTAGAAGTTAGGCTCTAGAGACTTTTGGAAAACCTTTAATAGTGTCATTAAGAAAAATAAGTGGAACATTCCACCTCTAATTCATGGGTCTGATCTTATTACCTCACCCAAGAGAATGGCTTAACTATTTGCAAAGAAATTTCCTTCAAATTTGACTCTTAAATTTAATGACCATACTCTTCCTGCCATTGCAGTTAAGTTTAATCTTGTTTTCCTGCATTTGGAAACTGGCATCTGTGGTTCCAGTTTTTAAAAACTTTTGAGAACATTTTGACCTCTTCAACTATTGCTAAATCAAGCTTCTCTCTATTATTAGAAAGGCCTTTGAGCACAGCCGTCTTTACTACCAGGCCTTGTAAATGTGTATATAGAAGCCTGGGGCTGGGAGCCAACAATATTCTAAAATTATTTTGTTCAATTATTGCAAGCGTTGTCTTTACTAATTTTTAATTAAAGTACAACAATTATCTAGTTTATATATACAAAAATGCCTAAAAAATGTTGTATGACGAGCTGTAATGGTAATTACAATAAGGAAAATAAACTTTTTTTCTGTCTTTCTCATGAAAAAAAAAGAATTTACTCGTTGGGTGAATGCTATACCATGAGACAATATACCTGACATTCCAGATACAGTTGTTTGCAAAAGGCACTTTCCATCTGGATATCTAACAGTTACCAAATTTGGCCATAAAAGGCCTCATGATCCTCCATCAGTTTTTACATGTATCAAACCTAGTTTATCAACTACTCTTACAACTCCATCAAGAACAACTTTTAAAACATCTTCATCTGTCCGTAACATTATGTCCGATGAACTTGATATATTTTTAGCTGCTGATAAAATTACATCTTTAGCTCATAACATCAGAAGTTACAAAATAAAGAAATCGATTTTGGTACAGTTAATGTAACTTGGTATTTAGCTGGTGAAAAGTTGCTGATCATTCAGTCAACAAATTTAAAAAAAAACTCTTCAATTGTCAAATTTATGCTTTAAATCAAGAATGATCTTACTTTTGAGGGATACTTTTGTGGGATTAAACATAAAATTGAATCTATCTAAAAACAGGATTTTCATAATCGATTCTTGCTCAAAATTACAAGAAGCTATTAATTTTTTAAATAACAAAATCCAATAAAATATTAAATCTTTTGCAATACATCCGTGATATGAGTTCTATTACATTTGGGAAAAAAAATACACCGCGGAAACTATTATACGAGCATTTGAATACATTGCAATTTCAAGATCATTAAATGAAAGAATAAGGGAAGATTATGAACTTCCAAGTATTTCTCTCCTAACAAAGCTAACTTCAAAACTGGATTCTGCAATGGATGATACAGAGTTTTTAAACTCAGTTTTTTCTAAACTTGTAAATGAAATGAAAAAAAGTGTTTGCTATTGTTTGATGAAGTATACATCAAATCATCTCTTACTTACTATGCTGGCTCAATCTTTGGAAAAGCAGTAAATAAATCAGACTCTTTAGCAACTACTGTTTTAAGTTTTATGTTAGTTTCACTTTATGGAGGACCGCAATATCTGCAGAATTTTACCTGTTTGTGAATTTCATTCTAAATTTTTGTTTGAACAAACTCTATTTTTTTTAGAGGGAATAAAGAGCGCTGGAGGAATACCGGTTGCCATAATATGTGATAATAAGCGTGTAAATCAAGCACTATTTAAAATGTTTGAATGTGTTGATCCATGGTTGACCAAAGAAAATATGTTTTTGTTATATGACTTTGTGCATCTACTTAAAACTATTCGTAGTAACTAAATTACAGAAAAAAGCCAAAAGTTATGTTATGAATATAATGGGGAAACTAAATATGTTGGTTTAATATCTTAAGTTTGTTCAGACTCGAAGAAAATAATATTGTAAAATTGTCTAAACTTAAAAGTCTGTCTTTTGCACCGAAACCTATTTAAAGACAAAAGGTGTCTATTTGTCTACAAGCCTTTTGTGATGAAACTGTAATTGCTTTAAAATTTAACATTAATATAAAAGAAGCAGATGACACCATAACTTTTATTGAAATATTTGATAAGTACTATAAAATTGTCAATACCTTTAGTATTGACTGTATGCTGATATTTGATATAAAGATCCAGATAGAGCAGTTATATCAACTTCAGAAGATGCTAGACTATCATTTTTACTCAGTCTTACAACAATGGCAGAACAAATGACTAGCAAACAAGGCAGCAGACAATATCAGCTCACCTGAGATACAGGTGCAGCCTTAGCTCATACGTGTTGTGGTTTAGTGGCCTTACAAAGTTTTTGTTGCAGAAATCTTTTAATTATGTAATACTTGGAAAATTTACAACTGACCCACTAGAAAAAATGTTTGGAAAACTCTGACAAGGATCTGGATGCACATATTTTATCAATGTGCAACAAGTCATTGAAAAAGTAAGAATTCATCGAGCAAAACTAAGTCTCAATATTGGTATAGACATTGATTTTTTATTTGCAGAAAGTGGACATAACTGCCAGAAATGTGGATATTTTCTTAGCAGTAATGCTATTGATATATTTGACAATTTGCCTGAGCTAGAAAAGAGTGTGAAAATAGATACAAAAGCAGGATTACTATATATAGCTGGATATATTGTGCGAAATGAAGATACAAAAGCAGGATTAGTATATATAGCTGGATATATTTTGCAAAATGAAGTTGAAGAGCAAGAAGAAGCTGAATTTTATTATGAAGAATTCGGCGATTATACTGCTAAAATAAATCGTGGAGGTTTGAAAATACCAAATGACAATGTTTGTCAGTGGACCATATTTTCTTATATTTTGTTTCATGAAATTGTTCATAATGTTTGCCAAAAGTCAATCTGCAATATTTTAATGTTAATATCAGAGTCTTTTAACTTTTATATGGAAAAGAAACATGCTATTTCACTTTCAAACATTTTTTTAAAAAACTATGTTAATTTATATGCGCCAAGGTCATCTAAAGAGTCACAGCAAAAGATCTTAAAGCTTTCAAAGTAAACCTATTGTGTGTGTTTTTTACTTATGAAAACTCTACAACTCTAAATAACTTATATTTTCTGTTTGTTTAGTGATTTTGGTAAATAAATTTAGTATTTTAATCTATATCTGAAATATTTTAAAAACTTTTTTACAAATTTTGTTGTTACTAAATATGTTCAATTGATGGTTTTTTTCAAACTTTAGCATTTTAGAATATACCATAAAGTATAGTTTTTTGTATCCTCTGATTGTGTGATTTTGTGAAAGATTTTGCATCTTATAGCTAGGAAAGTTTTGTTTTCATAGAGAAATTTTTATAGCTAAGGAATGTTATTTTTATCTTTGTAGGAAGCTTGTTATGAACAAATAGGTTTTAATTATTAAGTAAAATAGATAAGCTATAGTTCACTCACTAAATGAAAATGCTTTTTGACAAGAAAATGTTCATGCTACACTTAACTTTTTCTTAGTTGTTGTTGCTTTTATTGACCCCAGCTCCAGGCTCTGATATATGCGTTTACGAGGCCTGTTAGTATAAATGGCCATGTCTTTGAGTCTTTCTACAAATTTCTAGCATCCCATCTTGAGCCTAATTAGTTACTCTTATACAATCAATATGGGTTTCAAACCTCTCATTCTACAGCTGAGTTGTTAACTGTTATAACAGAAAGGTTCTATTGTGCATTAAATAGAGGTAGCAAAGTAAGGGCTATTGCTCTTGACATATTAAAGGCTTCAATCAAGTCTAGCATGCTTGTCTTCTCCTTAAACTTGTTTCATATTGTGTATATAAGAAAATATTTGAGTTTATCAAATAATTTCTTTCTAACTGCAAAATTAATGTCATCCTTGAAGGCTAACACTCTTCCTTCTATCCTTGGTCCTGTATGTTTTTCATCTATTTTAATTATAAATGATCTTCCTGGTTTTAATCTTTAATGGTCTTCCTAAAAGTCTTGCATCTAAAGAGGCTTCATTTGCTGATGACACAATAATATACTCCTCTTTTAACAAAAAGTCATAACTTTTTGATTGCTTTGAACAAGAGGCCAATCCTGAAACTGATCTTTTTTCTGTAACAGCTTGGGACTCACAGTGGGTTGTGAATTTTAACACTAACAAAACTCAGTTATATACTGTAAATAATCGTTAAGGCTCAAATTAAGTGAATTGTGATATCTGGAAATACTTCTAATCTTTAAATTTTTAGTTTTTTAAAACCGTAAAAAAAAACCCATAAAAAATAAATTTTTTATGTTGATCTTGAAATTATGATCTCATTATATATAAATCTCATTCTAAAACCATACTATTACTAAATCTCATTCTAAAACCATACTATTACTAAATCTCATTCTAAAACCATACTCTTACTAAATCTCATTCTAAAATCATACTATTACTAAATCTCATTATTAAAATCATACTATTTTTATTATTATTATTTTTATTCCTAAAAATTATGATTTAAACTTTAATATTTTAATTTATTTGATAAATCATCAAATAAAACTAGAAAAATAAAGCATACAGTACAATGGAGTAGTTGAAAATAATCGCAAATTACGGCAGTCTAAATAAATTAATAAATCACAAAATAAGATATAAAATACTTATATATCTTATTTAAATCTTAATCAATATTTTCTTATAAATCAAATATAACCTTCAATTAAATGCTTGCAGCTCTCTAATGTAGATATGTATATAAAATTAATGAATTTAAAAATATAAAAACTAATTTAAACTACTTAAGTTATTCAAAAACAAAACAAAAAAATTCTAATAACTTGTTTTAAAATATATTTTTTTATCAATATTTTTATTATCAATTAATTAGTTTCTAATTTAAATCATTTAAATTTTTAAATAAACAGCTCCTGAAAGTAACTGTTTATTTAAAAACTTTTTCCCCTAAACAAAAATCAATTTTAATCTTTCATGTAATGCGCAAACAGCTTTAGTATAGTTTTTTATTGGTTGGTTTTTAAATTACTGCGCAAATTTTTTAGCCTTTCAGTAACTGTTATTTTATTCCCATAACTTTTTTATTTATTTGTAATGCTAGAATTACCTGGTGTTTAAATAGTTAATAATTTAAAATATGTTTTTGACTGTTATATTATTTTTGCAGAAGTAAATTTATTGTTTTCATTAATTTTTGCAATATGATTAATTGACTGTTTTATTAAAACAGTGTTCATGGTTTTTAATAAACTGAGAATTTGAGGACCAGAAAAACTCCCAGATCTCGCAATTAACAATCACTTAATTCCTTGATTATTACACTATTATTGACACTACTGACCTCTCATGGAAACCATATATACAATATATTGCAAAGTTAACATCTGCTATGGTTGCCTTTCTTTATTGTGCTTGTCATTTCTTTACTCTTGATTCTATTCTTAGCCTTTCTTACTCTTGATTCTATTCTTAACCTTTATATACCTATTATTCTTCCCTGTATGAAATACTGTTGTTGTATTTAGGATGGTTGTTGTAAAGATGTCCCTTTACTTCTAGACAAAGTCCAAAAACTTATTGTAAATGTAATCAAATCTATGCTATCTGCCAACCATAAGCCCCTGTCATTGTAAAGTTATCTTTTCTCTTTTCTACAAGTACTATCATGGTTGCTATTTAAATGAGCATCTAACAAAACTCATTATTAAAAATGTTTGCTCTGTTTTTAACAAAAGTTTGATTACATTTACTATATAAGTTATAAGGTTAATAATAGCTGTCATTTCATTTTTCATAGTAAAATAGCAATTTCTAAAATTATTACTTGGCTTTTTACTAAAATTTGTGGCTGTGCATTTTAATCATAGGAATGAGCTGGTTGTTATCCCCAATAACTTACAGAAGTTTTTGACTACCTCTGGCATATTTTTAATATATATTAAAAACAATAGCAATCTAAAGACCAATTTTTCTAATACTTTACTTATTACCTTTTTGCTCCGTCAGAATAAACATCATCTTTGCTCAGTCAGAATAAGCACCATCTAAGATTACTTTTTCCATTTGCTCATTAAAATGTTAGAAATGCAAGCTATTATTTTTACATCAAATCCAAAACCAATGAATGAATGAACCAATGAATTTTAAGTTTGATAGTTAATGTCATTTGGAAAAATCAACCTTGTCAAACTAATGTGACAAAATAAGACTTATTTAATGACATAGTTAATTTGATAACGAAAAAAAAAAGAGAATTTAATGCCGATTCATGCTCAAAAAGCCGAAAAAACTGAATGCAGTTGTTTTCTTGTCAAAAAAGCACAAAATTCCAAACCAATCAATTGATGGAAAATGAAAACCAGTTTGCTATGCAAGGAAGCTTATATTTAAACTTTTGAAACAAGAAAATTTATGCTTTATTGAAGACAGCAAAACATACTACAAAAAGTATTACTCAAAGTAGCCTGGCCATCAATAATATCATTTATAAGGTGTCTATTTCAGCAACAAGTTTATATTCAAACAGAAAAGTTTGCTCCAAAGTTGTGGAAAGCATTAGTCACTTGAAAGACTTATACTGATTTGTACATTCCTGAATGTCTTCAGAAACGTCTTTTGCTAATCATTAACAAACACAGCAAAGCAGTGTTTGTTAATTAACTAACTTATTTACTTTATTTAAAGTTTATTATTTTATTATTAAAATTACATCGCTGAATATGTTTATTAAAAATAATCGTTGCGATTCAACTTGCGTTATAAAAAAAAAGTTTAACTTACATTTTGTGCAAACTTTGGATACAACCTTTTATTTATAATTTAGTTTAAAAAAAATGTTTATGAAGGAAAACCTTAAAAACAATAGCGATAAAAATAAGCTGATTTTTTTTAAGAACAAATGAAATTTAAAAATTGAACAATATTATTGAACAATATTATTTTTTTATCAGAATAAAGTTATATATTTTTATTAAATTGGTTTTAAATTAAATCATCTATTAAATTAAATCATATATCTGAATTAAATTATGTTTTTATGATTGATTTCTTAAGCTTGAAGCAAACTTCAAACTTAAAAAATCAATCATTACGATAAAGTAAAAACAAAATAAAAGTGAACTTTTAATTTTATTTGAGTTTTTTTCATTAGTAAATATTTACTTATGAAAAAATTTATTGTTTAAATAGCGCTTATATCAAACATAATTGTCATTCAAACTTTTGTAAGAAATATCTTTACATAAACATCATTCAAAAGTTAATGTTACTTTTTAAAAATTAATTACTTCTTTTATCTTACTGCTTGTAGTATAATTTAAAAGTTGATAAAATGATAAAAAGTCGCTTAACCAAAATCGCTTAAGGCGCATGTAAATTGCTCTTAATGCTTCAAAACATAGCCTGAAATTGAACTTTAAATGAATGAAGTTTATGTACTTTAAATTCATAGGTTGGCGGCTATGATTTAATTGTATTGGATCGTGATGATTTATTACCTGAGTACAGAATTGTTGACTTGAGCAATAGAACATTAGGAAATGCATGTCTTGCCTCAAAGTGGTATGAGCAACTGTATGGTATATTTATGGAATTCATTGATAAAACTGGACTAACCATGGTTGAAACAGATGGTCCTTATGGAGGGTAAGTATTAAAAGTTTAGTTCTTTAAATTTGTTCTGTTTCTTTCCCTAGCAATAATTTAAGTATGGTATGTTTATAAGCCCAATTTCTTTATTTCTTATTTGGAAGTTGCTGACTTTTTATCAACTAAGTTAATGAAATATTTATAATAACAATTATAAACAATTTGTAGATAGGTTTTAATTTTTAATTGTTTTTATAACTGACTGGACTTAGTTGCTTCCATTACCTAAGAAACCCTTTATATAGAAGTGGATTATTTCATAGGTAAAGTAGGCAAAGCCTTATTCTTTAATTAGGAACCAAATATATCATTACTGTAAGAATGTTTCCTAAAGTTTATTTGACTATAGGCATCTGTGCTATATCCAGCAATGCTTTTATAAACAATCAGGAACAATTTTAGAAAAATTTTATTTAAAAAAATCATAAATTTGACACTATACACTAATTAAAAAATATCTTTGAGTGTAAAATGATCATAAACAGTAACTTTTAAAAGATTATACCTAAAACTATTTTTCTTTCTTGATTATAGTTTCTAGGATGTTAAGTTAAAAAAAAAAAAGTAAAGTAAAAATCTGTTTTTAGCAAAAATAAGTGCTTTTACTAATCAAAATTAAATCTTATTTGGCATTTGTGGTTTAAATTTTTTATTCAATTAAGTATGATGTAATGTTTTCTAAATAAAATTAACATAAGCAATATCAAAGGTCAATTAAATTTTCCAGGAGATTCTAAGAGGTTTTTAACATATAAAAATGGTGCCATGCATATAGAAATAACATTTTTTGTTCATAAAAAGCATAAGCATTTCTTAATATGAGAGTTGTTAAGGAATATAACCTATTTTTATATTTTTAAATATATACGGCAAGATTGAAAAAATTTAAAAATATATTATGCTTACTGGTGGATTTGAACCCTCAGAAACAAGACTGATGACAGCACACTAAACCACTGAGCTATGGAAAATATATGCTTAAATGAAAAAAATTTTTTATAAATCTTATAAGCTCTACGTATGTGTAAAAGGTGTGAATGTTCATTTTTTTGCTCCTAAAGCATTTTATTTGAATGATTTATTTTAATTAATTAAGTATAAAAATGGTTAGTTCGGTAAATATCTATATTTTACAGGTCTGGACAGTTAGGGTATATTAATAAGGAAAAAGTATAGAGTAGTGATTTCGCCGGCTATCCGGTTTTTTGGTTAACTGGATTTTCTTCGAATATCAAATATCTATTTTCGAATAATAAGAACCGACTTAAAATTTTTATAGAAAGTAACAACTTACTTATTGCGCTTATTGTTTGACAAATCTTAATTGATAAAAGATAATAATAAATTTCTTTTATTAATTTAAATGTTAATTTAATCAGTTTTGTTTGATAATATATTCTTATAACAATTTACAATACAAATCTCAAAGTATTACTTATTACTTATGCAACTTAAGCAATACATTTTTAAGAAAGTTTTTTCGGAATATTCTGGAACTTTTTTTGCTTACTCAGCGTGTTTTTTGAACCAATAGAATTTGTTTATTTGTAGATTTGGCGGTATTTTAGTGTTATCAAATGTTCTTTAAATTATCTTTCCGGACCAAGATGTTTTGAGAACATTCAAGTTTATCCATATTTCTATCTATGTCCGCATAACAATAAGTTTTTTAAATACACGCAATTTAACTTTATAACATCTTTCTTTTTCTGATCAAATGTTTTTATATGAGAGAATGCTTTTAAAAATCCGCTGATATTAAGACATTTTGATAAAAAAAATTTGCAGGACTAATAGTTTGTAATTATATTAAGTTAAACGTTACAATGTTCCGTGACGTCAAGTGGTTTTGTAATTATAGTGCATATATATTTGATAGTGGTTGTTAATATGTTTGTACGGTTTTATGTGTAATTGCTAATGTGTTTATAGGGTTAATATGAAATTGTAAATATGTTTAGGTGGGTGTTAATGGTAATTTTTGAGGTGTACGATTTATTATAAATTATGATGATAATTTTGTAAGAGACAAGTTCTCGTTAAGTAAAGAAAAGAAAACATCTTGACTTAATGTTATATTTCTGCGGAAAAACTACATAGTTTAGTTATGTGACTTATGTTATGACCTTAACTTTTTTAATTTAATAGCATGAATATGTCATCATTTTAATTTTTATATATGACAAGTTATTTATTTGTTTAGAGCATAATGTCTAGTCTTAAAAAGAGTATTGTATGGAATTTTTTTAAAAAAGTTGACAGTACTTTTTCTGTGTGTAATGTGTGTGGTGGGAAAATATCGTGCAAAGGAGGAAGTACATCTGCAATGCAGAATCACTTAAAATTGCATCATCCTCCTAATCTGGTTGTTGCTGGAAGATCTGGTGAAGGTTCGTCAACAACGGCTAGAAATAGCTTCATAAGTGCATATTTTAACACAACTGTGGTTATGAAATGTGCCAAAAAAGAGGAGTACCGCAACAAGTTGGCAATTATGTGCGTTCAAGATCTACGTTCTATCAGTTTTGTCTTAGGGAAAGGATTCCGTGCAGTGGCACAATTTTTGTATCCAGGTTGGTGCCACTTTTTTTTATTAATTTATTATTTATATGTATATATATATATATATATATATATATATATATATATATATATATATATATATATATATATATAAAATTTTGCATAGTAGATATCTGGCTGTTCTAATAACAGCATTTTTAAATGTTATTAGCATATTTTGAATTGTAACTAACACTTGAAAAGTAATGCAAATAAAATATTTTATATTAATATGATAATTTTCATTACTTCCATAACTTTATTACATTATTTACATTTTACTTACAGGTGCTCCACCAATAGGATACACATCAATTGTCTCACAAATAGCTTTGCAATTTGAGGCAAGAAAGGCTGTCATTTTTTCAGAAGTTCACACAATTATGGGACAATTATACATATATCCTTGTCTCACAACAGATGGCTGGACATCAAATTCTAACAAAAGCTTCATAGCTATTTCAATTCATTTAATTGACAAGAAATGGAACCTTGTCAGTTATGTTATCAATTTAGTTCACTCCCAGGAGCGTAACATAAGCGTCAACCTACAGAAAAGTTTGGAGGGTGCAATGGATCCCTGGCAAATTCCGGAAGCCTTTGCATTGGTGTCAGATAATGCTGCAAACATTGTGCTAGCACTAACTTCAAGCAAACGTGTGCAGCATATGGTACGGTGTGTCGGTCATACAAGCCAATTGGCTATTAATGACAGCATCAATGCTATCCAGACAGTTAGAGGTGCGCTAGCAGGCATCCGAAGAGTGGCACAGTTCTTCAGAAGTTTGAATTCGTCCTGGAATGTCCTCAAACAATTTCAGAAAGACAAAATCAAAAGAAATTATAAAAACCGTGGTACTACAGTATCTAGACTTCCAAAGCCTATCCGCCCTATCATGGACTGTGAAACCAGGTGGAGCAGCAAAATCCATATGGCAGAAAGAATGGTGAGGCTACAACAGAACATCATTGCGGCAATGCAGGTAAGATAAATTGTTATAATTTACTATAAATAATTGATTGATTATTGATTGCAAATGCAAGCTTGTGCGCTTTTATTTTTATAAATATCTTTTCTAAAGGATCCTCAAGTGAAAAAAGACATGGCAGATCAAAGTGTGGCATCCCCAACGCTGACCATTGGGGCGTTGCGCAAACAGTGGTGGAAATTAAAACCCTTTGCTGACCAGGTTACTTGCTGGAGTGGTCAGCGGTATGTTTCATACTCAGCGATTTATCCAGCAATTTTCGGATTGCTAGATTTTCTTAAGCCAGATGATGAGAACGACATGTGGGCTGCTGTACAGCTGAAAGAAAAGCTGCAAAGCGAAATAAAGCAACAGTTTGGTTTGGTTAGCAGTATTAACAATGATTTTCCTTGCTATTTAGGCATGGTTGCTGCCCTCTTGGACCCTCGATTCAAAAGCCTTCCATTTCTGACCACCAAAGAAAAAGCAAGTGTGATAACGTATGCAGAAGAATTGCAGGTTATCTTGCTGCAGCAACCTGTCATGGGCCCTGCTGCAACCACTTCTGCATCTTCGAAATGCAAAGTCAAAGATGCTTTTCACACAAGTAAAAAAAAAGTTAATTTACTCTCGCGTATTTAAAAGCCAACAACAAATGCCAGCTCACTACCAACAACTTTTTGACAGGAAATGCAGATTTATGTAGCAGAAGCTGCTGAACCGCTCACGGGAGATCCACTAATGTGGTGGAAGTTGAATAGTTCTTGATTCAACCGTCTTTCTCAATTGGCTGCACAGCTTTTCTGCATCACAGCAACCAGCTGTCTGAGTGAGCGAATATTTTCAACCGCTGGAAATGTTATCAAAAGAAAAGAAATCAATTAACGCCAGAACATACAGAGATGCCGGTTTTTCTGTATGAAAATTCAGAGTTATGTGGAAACTTGGTTGATGATAACGAAGAAGAAGATGATGATGATGATGAATTTCAATTTAGCATCGATGTTGAGATTTATGATAATGCCGATAATTAAACAATACTTGTACATTATTAATAATGTACAAGTAAAAAAAAGTACAAGGAATATATTCCTACCTGTTTTAATTATATAATTAAAAATGGTATATTATATTATAATATAAAAAATATATATGTCTTTTATATCTTTTTCCATGTTTTTACTCTCAAGTTCCTAATTAATGTCCCCCCCCCCCTGTTTATTAGTTTTTGATTTTTTTACCCACCCACCCCAAGCTTATTAAGACAAACGTCCCCCCCCCCCTTTTATTAATTTTTATTTGTTATCAATGTTAAATTTATATCTTAGATTTAAAAAAAAAACTCTATGAAAATCGGCCTAAAAATTAAGAAATAATTATATCAGTCACAAATAAAAACAAAAAATTCAGTGAAAACAAGCTTTAAAAATTGTCGAACTTTATTTTTATTTCTCACCAAAGTAAAAGCAAATTAAATTATATTGAAATTATGATAAAACGGCTGATAGAAAATGTGCGTTTGACAGCAAGCCGCGCTAGAATTAAAAAGTTTTATTAGTGTTTTGTAAAAAACTTTTTAATTTGAATTTATAAATTAAAATTTTTTTAGTTTACAAATTACATTACCCCCCCCCCCCACCCCGTAGCCGAATAGTTGGTTAACCGCAAAATGATGGGGACTGTTATCCGGTTTTTGAAACGGTTACCGGCGAAATCACTAGTATAGAAAAGGTTTGTGTGAAATAGGCTTACAAAGACCCGTATTTTTCGGGTCTAGTCAGATAGTTAGCTTTAATACAAGATTTTGAACTGCAAGTATTAGCTAATATTCTGCTGGGTCTTTTCACCTTATATTTTCATAGCAATTAACTTTAAATTCTTCTGAAATCTCAGAATTATAGAGTGAGTTATCAACTTAAATAGAAATAAAATATCTAGATATCATATCATCAGTACTATTAAACTCACTCTGAGCAACTTGAGACACTGATTTAGCTGTAGTTTCCAAATTTTTATCAAATAGGAAGTGACCAGGGCCCGACCTCATTTTTATGTTTTATGGTAAGACCTTTGTATCAAATAATTTTTGCCAACCTGATGCCAACATCTAAAAGATTGAGGTCAGCAAATTATTGCCGACTTCATTTTTCCTAATTCCGAGGGTTGTATATATATATATAGGGTTGTAGGGTTGAGGGTTGTATATATATATTTCAAAGTTTATATATATATATATATATATATATATATATATATAATAGTACACTAGATGAAGAAAAAAGCTATTTAAAATGTGGTATTTAACGTTTTTTTGCTTCTTTGATCTTATATATATATATATACTTGTTTGGTCTATAGATTATAGACTTGTATGGTCTATAGATTATAGACTTGTATGGTCTATAGATTATAGACTTGTTTGGTCTATAGATTATAGACCTGTATGGTCTATAGTTTTTGTGCAAATATGAAGTTTAAAGTTTTATGATAATTAAGATAATTAAAGTTTTAGTTTTTGAATTAGAACAATCTTATTTATTTACTTTGTTTTATTATAAACGTTTTTTATGTTATTAATGTTATAAACTGCATAAAACAGTATCATGAAGCTGTTTTACATTAACACAAGCTCTTTATATTGTTAAAACTAGGGATGTACCGGAATTTGTATCTTTTAGGTCATTCCGGTTCCGCCCAAAATTAAATTTTTTTTTTCAACATCTTTGCTTCCAACAAGGCTGCAAGCAACCACTATTAGAGTTGGCAGTTACTGGAAGAGAAAAAATGAAGTTTATAGAGTTAAGTTTAAAGATAATGATTGACAGGCTCCTTAAGAGATTGCAAATGGTATGAATCAGGAAAGCAAGATAAAGGAAGCGAATTCCAAAGAACTTATGTTTGAGTTAAAAAAACTAGACAAATAAGAGTTTTTGGAGCACTTAGGAACAGTAAAAGGATGAGATTTAAATAAATGATGAGTTATATGAGAATGAATTTTAGTAGATGGTACAAGAGACGCTAGCTCTTTAGAGCAGTGCCCATTATAGTATTTGTAGAAAATAGAAAGAGAAGCAATATTACGACGATGTGATAATGGTTGGAGATTGGCTGCAAGCGCAGGTCCAACTATGTTTACAATGCGTTTTTGCACCTTATCTAAAAGAGAAAGGACATCATTGTAAGATCCGCTCCAGGTATGGCAACATTATTGCATACAAGGACGGATTTGAGATTTATAGAGATAAAGAATAGAATCTGGACTAAGAAAGTGTTGAGCATGATAAAGAGATGCAACCTTAGTAGATGCTAATTTTGCAATGGATTGGATATAAGTTTTCCAAGAAAGATTGGAAGTAAGAGCTAATCCTAGAAGATGAAGGGTAGATGGCTTGTTGAGTACATCACCATTCATAAATATAGAAAGATCGAAATTATTGCGATAACAATTGGCTGAAAAAAATTGGGTTTTATCTGAATTAAAGTTTACCAGCCACTCTGAGCTCCATGCTGTAGCAGAAGTGAGATCCTTTTCAAGCTCAAATGCCCCCTCCAAGCATTCAGAGGGTGTTAGTTTCTTATCACGACAAGAATAAATGGTGGTATCATCAGCGAACAATGCCACCGTAGATGTGAGAATATCAGGAAGGTTGTTAATGTAAATTAAAAAGAGTATAAGCCCATGTATAGAACTTTGAAGAACCGCTGAAGTTACAGGATAAAAATAATTATTTCCAGAATGCCAAAATTTATTTTTTACCTTTTTTTTAAGACATGTTACACAGATTGTTCAAATTAAATCAAAAAATCATTGTCCTACAGGGTAATAAAGAAATATAGGTAAACCTAGGTAAATAATACAACAATCTTAACAAACGCAATGTAATTTTATTTGCAGTAATCAATTGTGCAAAGATTTCTAGAAGTTTAGGAATATTGTGGTGCAAAAAGAGTTGCCATCCAGTTTTGGGCAACAAACTGGCTCTTTTTTCATCAAAAATGTTACCTGCTTCTGAGAATAGTCTCATTTTAAATGTTACTTAAATTTTAAACAATTAAAAAGTATAGAATGCCTAATATAGTAAACATTTCAATTTTAACTTAAATGGTAAAATAGAAAACAAAGAAATAATTTTAAATACAAATTTTTGCAGAATAAAACTTTCAATAAATAAAATTGGAAGAAACAAATAAAAACAGCATATAGATTTAAATGAAACAAGGATCAAATTAACGAAATTGGTTATATTTATATATTATAGGTTATAAATATAAATTATGTAGCCACGATGCTGAGGTGCAGGCTTTCACTTTTGATCTTGAAGGTAAAAAATTACATTAGTAAAATTCTTGTTCTGGCTGGAAATTTATTAAAAATTCCGGCTAATCCGGTTCCAACTGGAATTCAAAATTTCCAACCCGATACAACCTTAGTTAAAACAACTTTGCAGTTTGTTTTATTGTTGTTTTAGAGCTTTTTACAATAACAATTTAATACTCTTCAAAACATGTTTTATCGTCAGCAAGAACATATTAAATAGATGACTAATTAAAATGTTTAAAATATATTAACATTTGCATTTTTACTCAGTTTTTTACTTTTACTTTTTTAAGTATCATGTTAAGTAAAAACAATTACTAAAAGTAATATCTTAATAGTATTAAATACATTACTTGCTCATTAAGGTTTGTTCATAAAGTATGTACGCTCGGAGGGACAGAGAGGGTCTGCAGATGGCGTATATGAGATGGGAGGGCAGTGGGTTGATTTGATATATGAAAGGAGAAAGTTAAAAAAAATATCATAAAATGTAAGATAAATAGGTTAAAAGTGTAGGTACTTTTAGGGAGGTGGAGGGTACTCAAAAAAGTGTATTGCAAAATGCAGAGGGGGGGAGGTCGATGAAAAAAAAGCATACGTACTTTATGGATGACCCCTTACACTATAACTGCAACTTAAACATTATATTATAACTTAAGCTGTAAATTATAACAGTAACTTATGCTATTTTAAACTCCACCAATCGAGAAAATTATAAGACAATATTTAAATGTGAGAGATAATATGTTAAAGAAATTACAATTATGAACTAATGTACAAAAGATAGAATTTATACTAATGCAACACCCCCATCCCCCATTACCATAAAGTGCACTAGGGGAGAGAGAGGGGGTTTGCAAAAAAAAAAAATTGTTTTTTGCAATTAGATTTTTTTGCATTAATTCAAGCCCTTATTAGTAAACGACCAGGGTTGATATTTGACTGAGGCCGGGGTTGAGTTTGATAAAAAATAGCCGGGGCCGTGGCGGGTTTGTGAACGGGGCTGCATAAACACTTATACATCCTAAAGTATTTTTTTAAATTCAAAATTCATGTTATATTTTGTATATATATGCATATATAAACATCATTATGATCAACATGATCATCATAATCATTATCACCATCATCATCATCATCATCATCATCATCATCATCATCATCATCATCATCATCATCATCATCATCATCTTCTCTTTCGGCAAATACTACACCATATAAATACTAAAGTTTATATAAATATGAAAGGATATTGTATGCCAGCATTTAAATAAATAGCAAACATACATTTTTGTATCCATAATATATATGCATAAAGCGCATCTCAGAAGTTTTTATTCCTTCTGGACTAAAAAATTGGAAGCTTTTATTCCTACTCTTCAGTTTTAAGTCAAATCTCATTCTACTCCATATTTTTCACCATCTTGAGCAGTTGCTTTATTAATCATTTATTTCATCTATTTTACAAAACATCTCTCTTAAGAACAAATGCCCTTTTATTATTCCAAGAAACCAATGTAAAAAGGTCCCATCTGATGTTGAGCTCTGTTATACTCAGTTTACTAAATCTTGTATCTTATATCAGATGTTAGGTTCTAAAGACTTTTGGTTAGTCTTCAATAATGTCATTAATTAAAGTAAGTCTAACATTTAATCTTATTAATTATATAATTTTTATTTTTAATTTTAAAAAAAATCTTAATAAGTATCTCCAATTTTTCAAAACTCTAGAAAACACTTTGACCTCCCTAACTATCCTACAATTAATCATCACTCTATTATCAGTTTCTTTATATAAAGGTTTTGAGATTATTAAATTATTTTTTACTAGCTGCAGTAATAAAGTTATTTTAAAGGCCTACACTCTTCTTTCTTTCAAGTAACTTTAAGTTTAAATCTTTTAAATCTTTGCTCCTATATTTTTTCTTATCTACAATATCAATCTTCATGAAAGTTTAACATCTAAAGTGGCTCTATTTGTTGGCAACTCAACTTTATACTCTTGTCTTGACAAAAAATCTTCACTTTTTGGTTGTTTAGAATAAGCAGCTAATTTTTAATCTGATATCTCTTCTGTAAAAGCCTAAGGCTTGCTGTGGCTTATGGATTGACTTGATATCTGCAATTTTTATTAGACAAGAAAACTCATTTATTTACTGCAAAAAAATATTGCAATAATGTTGGTATTCTTATATTGATGAATAACAACCCTCTTACTCTCAGACAAAGTCTAAAAGCACATTGTAAATGTAATGCGGTGGTGGTGTAGTGGTAGAATGCCCACCATGTCATGGTAGTACTGCACTCAACTTGTTTCTCTTCACAGCGGCCTTGGTTATCAAGGTTCGTGGTTCAGAGTTATATAGTTGAGAGAGGGTTATAACCACAATTAAGTAGCCTCCTCGTCTGTAGTTCAGCCTTTGGGAGATGAATTAACATAAAAAAAATTAATAATAATAAATTAGACCTGCTTTATCTGCCTAGCTTGAGCCACTCTCCCATTGTTGTAAGGTTGCATTTCTTTCTTTTTTGCTACAAATGCTCAAACAAGCTATCATCTCTATTACGATAAACCAAAACTCATTCTTGCTTGTTTCTTATTCAACAAGTTGCATTATTTTACTGTATCTGTCCCTTCATGCTATAAAAACTTTTATTAATCCAGTTTTTTTCCTTGCACATCAAAAAAACCTTATGACTATTAGCCATCTTTATGTTTTTCTTTTATATACAACCTACAACTTTTCATGTCTTCAGTTAACTATTTCCTAGTATTTTTACTTATTCTCTATTTTAAAGTAACTCATAACTTAATAGTCGTTGCTTGCAATCTTGTTGGAAGTAAATTAGAATTTGAAAATGTATAAATATGTGCCAGTATTTAATAAACAGTAAATGTAACCATAAAATTATAATATATAAAGTATTATAAATTTTTTTCTAGCCCCGGCTATCAACCCTGCTATATCTTATAGTTTAGCTGGGGCCTGATCATTTGATGGTGCATCAGCTGCAGAAGGGGCAGATAACCATGCTTTCACATAAAATAGGCCATTGAATGTGCAAATATGACGCAATTTTTCCATTTTTTCAGGATCATAATTCAGCTGATCACCAAAAGCATACATTTTAGTACTGTATATAAAAGTTGCCATCCAGCATGCATGATGGTGTGCACCAGGGTTGAGCCAGTGCACTCCAGAAGGAGGCGTTTCTCCTAGAAGTATGAGCACAAGTTCTGCACATTCTCTGTAGTCATCACGAGGTATGCTGTTACCTTCTGAGGCCAAGATTTGTTGCAAGAAATGAACAACATTTTCCTTCTGTTGCTTGAGACGTCGATCAGTAATATTTAAAATTTTAAATTTCGATTGTTTTATTGTATCCCAAGATTTTTTAAATTCCATGAATTCAGGAGTGTCCGGACTGGATGTTGGACCAAAAATCTGTTGCCATGCAGAACGCAAAATTGTCTCCATCACATGATGATGACCAGCAAAATATAATACTTTCTTGTTTAGCATCAGTTCCAACTGTACACATGCACCATTTTTCCATCCTCAATTTGATGCAGTAGTATCGAAAACAAGACCAACAATTGGCTGTTCTACTTTCCACTTGACTACAAGAGAATAACTACTATTAGCCATTGTAGCACCAGTTCCATCCGAGATAACTGGAACCCCAAGAAGTTTACCTTCTTTATAGTTTGGCATCCCAGCCACAAGAACACCTAGCTGTTCAGCATCCTCAGGAACAATTTTCCTATCCCAATGTAATGTTATGCACTTTGGGGAAACAAACATAGTTTCAATCTCATTGGCATTCTCTATTTGAAGCATTTTATCAGCCATCCTACTGCTTGTTTTTGATAAAGTCACACACTTCAAATCAGCTCCAAACTCTGTGAGTATAGCCGCCATAAAGGCCGTTCTTTTACCAGCTAATAAATTCAAGCGGTCCGCCATTGTTGAAATTTTGTCACTTTTGAAAGGATTTCTTGGAAGATCCAGTGTAATTTTATCTTCTCTGTCAGACTTGGTTTTCTTTGTTACACTATCAGCTTCCTAACATTTAAAATCTTCATCTTCACATTCGTCTGAACTACATGTAACACTAATATCCTCTTCTGATTCCATGTGTGACTCATGGGAGTCAACACTTGTCGTTTCAGGATTGGTGCTAATTATTACTGCCAGATTATTTTGACTTCTCAGTTCTTCAGCCATTTTTCATGCCAATTCAATTCTCACTCTCTGTATTTTTTGAGAAACTTTTCGTTTGTACTTTTTGTCTTCTGATCCCAAAATAACTCTTTCTTGAGATTTGACTGCTGTAAGAAATTCAACATCTTCTTTTTTTTGCTCATTATCACGAAGCCGGTCTGTTTCTATTTTGTTTTGAGCATCTTGGTGAACAATATAAAAGTATTTTTTCATATCTTCAATAAACAGTTTTTGCTTTGCTTCATTTGATTGACATCCTTTTATCTTCTAAATATATATAATATTGGATATCTATAATATTTATATTCTATAAATATTATAGAGATCCAATATTTTAGCTTTAACTTTGTCTTTGCGTTGTATTGCAATTCCAGCTTTATCCCATTGATTTTGAATTTCCACTACAACTTTTTCAGCTATAGCACCCTTACAACCGACATGTTTGGTTTGTTTCATGGGCCCGTCCTTCAAAAAGAAAAAGAAACGCAGCACATCTTCCTTCGAAGGAATTCTTGTTGGTAGTAATTCAGTTAATGGTTTTACTAATAACCAGATGTCAATATCTTTCCTGAGGACAGGTCTATTCATGATCGTTTTTAACAGTTCCTTCAAAACTAATGATTCCGTATTATTGTGTAATATATACACTATACAGCGCTACAAAATTTCACATGATATGTTTTAATCCAATCTGTTTGTCATATATTTTGTTGAAAAATTTTAAAATAAACAAAATGTTTTTCAAACAAACAATACATTCTGCTTCTGTCTGATGAGTAATTCTTGTTTAACTTTTTTCATTAAATTTTTTTCCTAAAAAAAAATTTAGAAAAAGTTTAGAAAAATATTTAGATTAGTTTAGAAAAAGGACTAACATAACTTTTAATAAGAAAATTCAGGGAGCTGGTGGCAAGGCTTAAACATGACTAAACAACTTGATATTTTGTATTTTATCACAAAATAGATGAACAAATGGGAAAATTGCCAGGGAGTAAGATTCTGAGAGAAATTTTTTTTCACCATGCTTCTCTAGAGCGCCCTAATATATATATATTTATATATATATATATATGTGTGTGTGTGTGTGTGTGTGTGTGTGTGTGTGTGTGTGTGTGTGTGTGTGTGTGTGTGTGTGTGTGTGTGTGTGTGTGTGTGTGTGTATGAGGCGCAACTTTTAAAGGCTAGTTTCACTAAAGATAAACTGCATAAAACTTTAGCAGAAATACTTTTGTTTTTAACTAACTTCTATGTGTGTACAAATAACCGACCAAACTTATTTTCATCTACTTAAGTTTAATTTTGAAATTAAAATTTTAATCGCGTTACATACATGACATATCAATATTAAATGATGCACTTTATCAAAATCACTACTTTACATATGCAGTAGGCATTTTAAGTTAAATATAAAAGTCTTAATTATGCAAACTCTTTTGTTAATTATTCTTAAAACAAAATTTTTTTTAAATACTTCTATGCAATATTTTAATAGTGCAAACTTAACAAAATACTCAACTAAAACAGTATAAGAATATTTAATATTTTGAATCGTATCTGTTTATAATGAACATTCATTAAAAATTTAGTTCCTTAACTTATAAATAAACTCAAAAGTATCATTCTATGTAACAAAACTCTTCTTTTTTTTTTGTTTGCAAGCAATTTAATTTAGAGTAATAAAAAAAAGAAAAGGAGAATATGACATAATCTTTGTATTTCCATTAAAGTTCGTTTGATAGTTGTCAGAATTTCGTGTGGTAACAACTTTTTTTTTCAAAAATTTTTGAAGCGGACTAATAACTTCCAAATAAACTAAATATAAACCGACTAGCACAAGTATGAATTGGCATTTGAATAAATTTAACAAACCTATTAATTTTCCAAATGTTTTTACATTTTCTGTTTCACTCGCATAGTTTTCATAAACTGAAAGAAAGGCTAGCCATGTCTTGAGAAGACTAGAAAGTGCTTTTTTTGCTATGTCCAACAAGTCTTGTACCAGTTATTTTTGGTACAAGATTTGTTGACAGAGGACAGCTGCCTAAACTTTATTTTTTAATTTACTAGAATTTCTCAGTAAGTAGTAGTTAAATAAAATTCCTCAAGTTTTATAAATTCCTTTATATCTTTAAAAGTGTCTTTAACTGCTAATTCAATTCTGTGGTTAATACAATGTATTTTCAATAACCATTTGCGAGATTTTTGTAACTGTGTTAGGGCATAATTGTTTTTACCAAAATTAACGCTTGCACCGTCAACTGCGGCAGAAACAATTTTTTTATTATATTCTTTGGTACATATTTAAAAAAATGAATTACCCGACTGAAAGACACTGTTAATACCAGCAGTTATTGAGTTCAAATCACTTCCACCGAATTGTGAAATTTCCAATAACTTAGTAACCATATAAATCGGCATTACATTGCGCTCTGTGCAGACTAAAACAAGTTCTTTTTCTTTTCCAGATTTTTGTGCTTTACTTCCGTCGTTAGTATCATTGAGGAGATAATTTGAGTTTAAATGCTGGAGTAAAAATCTGGTGAATCATTTGCAATCTGATCCAGATATAAGTTTTCAGTTATATCATGCCATTTTGGGTTCAAATTAAAACTAATAAAAAGATCTGTTTTTATATTGTTTCTTTCTAATAGTTGTTACAAGTTTCATTTATTTATAATTACTATTTCATACCACTTAACAGTTTTAAACAGTGCTTAAGCAAAGCAGAAAACTATCAACAATTTTTTTAAAGAAATTAACTTTGGTATAATATTTGTCTACTATTCATAAACTTGTTCATCATTTTTAACCGATGTACTTTCTATGATCAATATAAAAAAATGATTGATAATGGAAAAACCTCGAAAAAGCAAAAAAGCGACTTCGACACTAAAAAGTCATTTATTTCTAAATTTGTAAAGTCTAATGTTGACTCCTCTCTCTTCTTAAGTAGGATGGGGGTATAAGGAAAGGGGGACAACCTCCTTTCCACACTACCCATGAATTTGCCCCTGCATCTTGCTAATCCATGATCAGACAATACTTTAATAAGCAGTTAATCATAAGTACTATTTTTTATGTATTTTTTTAATTAAATATGATGAAAAGTTTAAACTTAAAACACTTTATTTTCTTGAATTCATTTTTAAATTAAAAAAAAAATTTTAAACAAACTTTTTAGTTAACTATAAATCAATTAGTTCTTTATTTTACTTTAAAACTAGTTTTTATTTTCTTTAAAATTTTTATTTTCTTTAAAGTTAGTTTTTTATTTAAATAATAATCAATTCGTTCACAATTGCGGTTAAATGCTTTTACTTACAACCTAATAACTTGTGAATAAAATTCACATAAACTACATCAAAAGATAATTTAAATATTCCAAAAGATATAAGTTTTCGCGTAACATAAAACTGTTGAATGCGTAGGTAAATTGCCTTTTTACACATAAAATGCAAGCAGCGTAATGTTTCTTAACAAGGCCTGATTCCCTATTTATCAACCCTGATATGACCTTAAATGAAAAAAATCAGGCTTACCTCCTCAGAACCAAATGCAAAAAAAGCTATAATTATGTGGCTTTATATGCTTTTGATACAGAACATGTTAATAAATCAATTGCATTTAAATTGAAAATTAAACAAATTAAAAGGTTGAGAAACTATTAATTTTGGGCGATAAAATAAAATTGGGAACTCATGCATGTTATTAGTTTTTAGATAAATGACCGAAAAATAAGTAAATATCAATGTACAATGAAACGATAAAATAACTGATATTGTTTTTTTAACAATGCATTGTTTCTTTTTTTTCATCTATCTAACCACCCATCAGATGCTTGAAAGTTGTCACAACCAAGTTCTTTTGCAAAATGCAAAGCTTTGAATTTGAAAATACTCCAGACACAGGAATGTTTTAGTGTTGGGTGTTGGGTAAAGCCGCATATAACATGCTTTACCTAAATCCTCATTTAATGAGAATCTCATCCTTACTCTTTTTGCATAACTTTTTTTTTTTTTTTGACTTCTGAACATGTTTTTGTTTTTTTGTTTTGACCATTTAGACATTGTTTGCTTTGGAATACATGCAGATGATTTTCCTATGTCGATTTTTTTTAGTATTTTTCTGTTAAAGTTCTATTTGTTAACTTTCTTCTAACATTTTAATAAATAATTTAATTGAAGTTTAACTGAATTAAAGAGTGTGATATCTAGTTATGTTTAATTATATTTAACACAAAGGTATTTTATATTGAGCGTTCAAAGATTGTGATTTTCATTGGAAGTTTTGTTATTATATGCACTTTAGTCCACAGAATTAGGAAAAATGAGATCAACAATAATTTACTGACCCTAATCTTTTAGAGGTTGGTATCAGGTCAGGAAAAAAAATTTGATACAAAGGTTTTATCATAAAACATAAAAACAAGGTTGGCAATTTTTTGCAGACCTTAAACACTTTTAGGTCAGCAGTTAGGTCAGTATTGCAGATGGTAGACCCTAATTCTGAGGGCTGGCACTTATTTGTAATTCAAAACAAAAGTCCTAGGTAAGGGAAGTTTTTTGCCAAAAGGAGCCAAATAAACAGAAACAGTTAGCAAATGGTCCTATTTAACCAGGGTACAACTTAAGCAGATGATTTTATAGTAACTTGATAGAGAAAATTCAAAAGGAATAAAAAATCTGTCCAACAAAAGTTGGACCCATCTAGGGTCTAAGTTAACAAGGTTTAACAGTATTATAATGATATCTACAACTCATGCAAGATTATTCAGATTGTTCTAAACAAAGCCTTAATTTGACAATAAATTGCCCCTTAAATTTCTAGTTTCTAGGTCAATTATGGTTTAACCTTTATAGTTCAATGGTTTTGCCTTGTCTTTATTTATAATGGTTAAAATAATGAAATTTTGAAAGCTAATGAAAGTTTCTTACGTATTTCAAAACACCTTTATCAAAATAAAAAATAATTAAAGTAGAAATAAGAAAAAAGTTGTAGGTATAGTTGCAAAAATAATCTTATGCAATTGTAAACAATTATAGTTTACAATTACATATAGTTTTGTTTTGCGTAAAATGGTTTTGTTGACAATATAGCAAATGTATCATTCTGTTTCGTTTTGCTTAAAAAAGTACTATATGTAAAGAAAGGCAGCATATTAACAGAAGATTTTGAAAGTATAGCAAAGTTGTTACAATTATATTATACAAAAAAACAAAATAGATAAAAGTTATTTCTAAAAAGTTACTCTAAAATGTTTTGAAATAAAATTTGGTGTATGACCCCATTACAGATCTTATAGTTGGTATACAATATGCTAATATGTTTATTTATATAACATGTTGCAAGCTACGCAATGTTGCTAGTTACACAATGCAATATATAACACGTATATACACAATGTATATACGCGTAGCTTGCAACATATTATATAATGCAATATAATGCTAGTTGCACAATATATTGCTCATTACACAATACCTTACATCATCAACAAAAAAACATGGCCTCATATAAGCTTTATACATGTTAGACATATTAACACAGTAAAGTCTCCTCTGTTTTCTTTGAAATTTTCTCCAATCTCTTTAATCTTATAGTATAAATCTTTATAGAAAAATGTTTGATCTGACTTGAAGAAAAATTAAATCCCAGTGCTACTATGGATATGGTAGAGTTTGATATTGTACATGAGATAAACATTACCATTTTCTTTTTCAATGCATTTATCATTTATTGCTGTCATTTTGATTTAATTTAGTTCATATATTTAGTAATGCGTGTGCATCAAAAAGCCATCTGCACCATGTAGGTTATGAGGATTCTGTGTACAAACAAACATTGTTACAAGGGGAATTTTTTAAGGAGCTACGTAGGAGGAACATGTATATCAATCAGCCAGATGACTATTGGTATCAAGGTGGCAGTCGAACAGGTAATTAAAAAAAATTTGATTTAATATGTTTATTTGAAAAATATTATTAGATAAGAATCAATTTGCTATGAAATTAGATCTGTTTATATTTTAAACTTTTTTTTAGCATCATAATAAATCTTTTGTGCCTGCCACATAATTCACTCCTTCTCTTCACTTAATAATTTGTTATGAAATTACTGGAAATGAATGAGTGACCTTTGAGATTGACTTAAATACTGCAGTTAGAAAGAAATGATTTAATAATCGTTTAATATAAACCTTTATATAGATAAACTAATGAAAGAGAGAAGTCTAATTGTTGGATAGTTTAATTATAGAGATAGAGAAGTCAGAGTTTTTTCTAGAGTTTTTGAAAACTGGATCCACTTATTTAGCTCTTGTTAATAGTTTAGCAAAAAATTGAAGAGATGGGGACAATTTTGTATGACTATAATGGAAATATTACATGAGCCATAAACCACAGAAGGTTTAAGAATTGACTTTAGTATGGAGTCAAATTAGAGGAAAAAGTAATAAGATCAGACCCTTTAATTAAAAATTGAATGATAGACTTACTTTAGTTAATGACACTGTTGAAGATTTTCTAAAAGTCTTTAGAACCCAACATTTGAGATATGATACAAGATTTAGTAAGCTGTGAGTAACAGAGCTTAGCATCAAATATGACCACTTTACATTGAAAATATAAGACATCTGTGCTCAAGAGTTTTGCAGTACTGAGTTTTGCTAGAATTAAATTCTTCAACTCACTGCATGCCCCAAGCTTTTATAAATAAGAGATCGAACTAAAGATTGGTTGCTTGTTTTAAGCAATCAAAAAGTAAATACTTTTTGTCAAGAAAATAGTATAAAGTTGAGTTGTCAGTAAATAGAACCACTTTAGATGTATAATTGTCAGGAAGATTGTTATTGTAGATAAGGAACAACAGGAGCAAAGATAGAATCTTGCTGTACTCCTAAAATTACTGGAAATGAAAAAAAGTGCAGGTCTTTGAGAATGACTTTAATACTGTGGTTAGAAAGAAATGATTTAGTTATCTCAAAAGCTTTTGAAAAATATAAAGAATTTAATACTAGAGTTTTGGCTTATCGTAAGATAGTTAGAGAGACTTTATAGAGTTTTTTTTTTTAATTAGAACCACTTATTTTGCACTTAATAATTGTTTAGCAAGGATTTTGAATGTTCTGGTGAACACTTTTTAAGACTAAGATGGAAATATTGTATGAACCAAAAGCCGTAGAAGATTAAAATTGAGAATTTAATTTAGCATTGGAAGCCAGAGTGATTTGGGTGTCTAACAATAGCATAATCTGTTTAACTGGAATGGTTAGAAGAGTATGGCTATCAGGTTCAAGAGTCAAATTAGAGGAAAAATTATTTGTAAAATACACTGCCTTTTGTCTGGGAAGAAGTAACAAGATCAGAAACATGAATTAAAGATAGAATGTTAGGTTTACTTTAGTTGTGACTCTGTTGAAGATTTTACAAAATGATGGAAAATGTGGAGTAGAATGAGGCTTGCTTTAAAACCAAAAAGAAGGAATAAAACTTCCATACCTGCTTTGATCCAGAAGGTTCTGTAAATTTTTTAACTATATTTTAGGAATTAAACTAGGAACAATTAAATATGAAATATATCAAAAATGAGCAAAACAACTAAAAGTCTAATCTGGGATTATTTTGATATAGATGAAAATAAATGTTCAATAGCAATTTGTAAAATTTTGTAAAATTAAAATATCAACAGGAGGAACATTGGGCAGAAATTTTTTTTTAATTTACATTTCTTGATTTTAAACTTATCTCTTTGTATAGTTTGGATCCATAAGTCATATGATTGTTGTTCTAAATGATAAAAAGACGCTAAAAAGTAATAAGGCCCATGGTAAAAAATTCTTCAAAAAATATTTCAATAGGTTTAGTGGTTGCAGGTATGCCTATATAACAACTTAGGCTTATACATGCATTTTTGTTTATGAAATACTTTTATTTTTGCATACAATATAGTATCACAAAAATAAAAAACTGATGCATCAGTGCACTCTTAATATAAATCTATATTAAGAGTGCACTGATGCATCAGTGCACTCTTAATATAGATTTACAAATCTATGTTTGTTATTTTTTTTATACCTGATATACACTATCTTTACATATTTGTATAAACTTTTGTATTTATATGGTATTGTATTTGTTAAAAGAGATGATGAACAGATAGATGTGTAGTATGGCTCTCAAGACAAAAAAAGGAGCCATAATCTTAGACAGAGATTAAAAAAAGCATTGTATTGAACAACATTTATCAGAGAAGATTAAAGTCGTTTGGGTATCACAATGTAGAGAGATAACAGCTTTAAAAGAAAAGAGTAGAGGTAGAAGTAAGAAAACTTGAAGAGAGTATATTACATATGGTATGAACAAGCTTTTGTTAAGGAAAGAAAATGCTTGAGATTTTTTTATATTAGAGAATTTTATTTCTCAAAGCTTTTGTAGTTATTTCCTTTATTTCCTTTGAAACTTCGTTAGCATTTGCCATGCTTTTAAAATATCACTAAGTAATTAAATTATAAAATTTTACAAATGTTTTGACAATAAGTTATACTTCACTGTCTTTGAAATATCTTTAAATCATTAAATTATTAAATTTCACAAATATTTTGGCCTTTAATTTTGCTTTTGTTAACAAAAATATGATTTAATTGCAGGGTATGATATCATTTTTTAACTTTTGCATGGATGCTTATTCAAAAAAACAAATAAACTTTAATTTTAGAATATATTTATAGCTATTACAAGGCAATTTTAAAAAAATTCTGTTTTTCAATGCACCCTAATATATATATATATATATATATATATATATATATATATATATATATATATATATATATATATATATATATATATATATATATATATATATATATATATATATATATATATGTATATATATATACAGGGTGTTAGCCAGGAAAAAAATTCATACAGCGTTTTAGCGAAATTGGGAATTTAGGTGCGGCTAAAAAAAAAAAAAAAAGGTAATTACATTCTGACATTAAAAAAAGTAGATACAATTTTTTAGATACAATTAAGTTTCAATAAAAATTTTCTTTTTTTGCTGGGTTATTCATAGGAATATTTTTCTATTTTATTTTTCAGGAATATTTTTATATTTTATAAATGTTTAATTCTAATTATTCAACTTGTTTCATTTTGAGCAATCTTCGTCAGTTTTGATTTTTAAATTGCTTCTCCCCTTTGTTTAATATTGTAAAGAGAAAACAAGAACAAAAGACAATTGTTTGCAGTTTTAATGATTGAATTAATAAATTTATTCATTGAAACTTTGATCTATTTTAATTGCGTACATCGCTTTTAAATACAGTATTAAAGGTTTAAACGATTAGTTACATATATTGTCTTCTTTTATTTTTATTTTCATTTTTAAATTATAAATGTAAAAAAAATGCAAAATAGTATTTAATTTTTAACAAAACATTTTTGACGATTTCCAAGATCTTTTGTAACTTTTTAACTTGCTAAAACAACTTTTTAATTAACGACTGTCGATAAAAAACACTATACATTATACTTAGGAATGCCAGAATTTTACGACTTTTGCGAAGGAAAACACTAAAAAAAAAATTATTACAGGTTTGTAAAATCCGTAAAATTGTAATTTTCGTAAAATCCAGTCGTTTGGCAACCCTAATTACATGGAAAGATTTTGAATATTTCAGTTTTAAAATACTTAGTATTTTAAAACTAAAATTGTAAAATACTTAAAAAAAAATTTAACTTTCTTACATAGGTAATCAAATTATTGTTCATCATATTTTATATTACAATTTTTATCATTAGATAAATTCAAAAGGTAAAAAACTTATTTAAATCGATAGCTTTTAAATGAAAGTTAAATTAAAGTTTCCAAAATTTTAATAACTTTTAATTGAAAAATTGGTTGGCTTGTCAATTTCCGTCAAATATAATGCTACTTTTATTTAATTACTCGGTGTAGTTAAGGCGATTTACAAATTATTTGAATTTATTTATTTGAAATTGGCATGATTTTATAGGCGTATTATGTCCAAACAAAAGCTTTAGACGTTATTTTTTTTTTTGCTTCAGGTTTTTTTAATATTTGAAGAATTTTTCTCTTTTTTATATAATTTTCTAATCCCTTTTACTACCCCTAAATGTGAATACAAAGAATATCATTTTGGAGCCTTAAGATCACTTTTGCTCATCGGCGTTAACATGACTTTAGTTGAAATCTTTTGAAAAAGTGCCTTAATTTTCTATAGATCCTAGTTCTAATTGTTTCTGACCTATTAGCTTTATATAGTTGTCAAAATACAATATTTCTATCAATTTTTACAAAAATTCAAATGTTCATTTTACCTAAAAATCGTATTTGTTTAAAATCCTATTCGAGTTTGGACAAACAATTAGGATTTTAAGAAGATTTAAAAAAAAAAAGGAATCTACGGTCTGGGTTTTTTCACTTCAAATATTTATATTTTATGGATACCGCAAAATTTATCATTTTATTTTTTTCGTCTTTTTATGATTCACAGACCTGATCATTTAACGGAAATATGTCGTAGTCAACAAAATATCATACAGATGCTAGAGTATTTTAAAATTGCCTTAACTACACCGAGTAAGTAACAAAGACATTTAAGGGGCAGATCGAGATTCTTTCACCGCACGAGGACAGCAACTAAATTTATACAGCGTATTTAAATATCTAGTAAATTAGGTATTTAAGTAAAAAAATATATTCAAGTACAAAAATGATTTTTTTTTTCAATTAACAAATATACATTAAATATCTATGTAAATTTTGTATTTGTAAATTTAAAAAAAATTAATTATTGTAATTATTGTAAACATTGGTTAATAATTAATAATATTATAATATTACTTAATTATCTTCTCTTGTGTTTTACGCAAATATAACATATACAATACGTTTCATTGCAAGTATTATTTTTGATTTTTTATGTTGTTATTTTCGGTTTACTTTACCAGCTAACTTATTTTACTGAAATTATTAATAAATCTTTTAATATAAAAACGTTATTAACTTATTTTATATTATAATATTTATTAATATGCAAATTTTATTTGTAACTTTCTTAACTTAAGATAAAAGCAAAAATGTAAATAAAGAGTTTTTGAATAACAAAAATAAATTAATAAAATAATTTATTAAACGTATTGAACAATTTTAACTGGAGAATGACTGACGTCAATTAAAAATTAAAAACAATTTTTTTTCAACTTTTGAATGAATGATCTTGCTTGTTAACGACGACACGTCTTTTCACATTAAAAAATCGATCTTAATTCTTAATTCATTAATTTAATTCATTTCCTTGTCGTGCGTGCTAATTGCGCTTTTTTCTAGTCTAGCGCAACACTTTAAATCTGAGACTGATTTAATTTTTTTTTTACCATGACCTTAAGAACCTTTGGGAATTTTAAACCAATTGAGAAACCGCGTTATACGCGGCGCCATCAGGCTGGCTAACACCCTGATATATATATATATATATATATATATATATATATATATATATATATATATATATATATATATATATATATATATATATATGTATATATATATATATATATATATATATATATATATATATATATATATATATATGTATATATATATATATGTATTTATATATATATATGTATATATATATATATATATATATATATATATATATATATATATATATATATATATATATATATATATATATATATATATAAGTTTGGACACACCTATCGCAATTACAGATATTAGGAGAAAAATGTGTCTGAATAATTTTGATTTGTGACATTAATAAAACAAATCGATAATTTTATGTTCTTTTATTAGTTTTAAAGAAAGAAAAAAAGAAAATAGGGTCAAAAATTATAACTAAAATAAAATATTTTTATTTAAATCATCTTTTCGTCAAAATGGCCACCTTTAGCTTTGACTATTGCTTGGCAGATATGTGGCATGCGATCAATCAATTTTTTTTAAATATTCCTCATCAATATTTTTCCATATGATTTGGATTGCCTCCCAAAGATCATTTTTACCCCCTTGGTGGAGTTTTTCGGGCTTCTCGATCTAAATGATCCCACAATAACTCGATTGGGTTACAGTCAGGACTCTGTGGTGGCCAAGTCATGACTTTCAACAATCCTTCCTCTTGTTTTTCATTTAAATATTGCTTAACCATTTTAGCAGTGTGTTTAGGATCATTATCTTGTTGGAACATGAATCATTCGCCAATTAATTCGGTTCTACAGACTAAAACATGTTCTTTCAAAATCTTTAAATAGACTTCTTTTGTCATTTTTCCGTCAATTTTGGCAATCGATCCCACTTGGCCACCACCGAAACAACCCCAAACCATTATATTCCCACCTCCATGCTTAATTGTTTGCATAGTGCATTGCTCCAGCACTCTTCTCCTACCCGACGACGAACAAATGAGCGTCATTTATTCCCAAAAATCTCAAACTTTGATTCGTCTGACCAAAATACTCTATTCCACTATCCTACCGTCCAATTCTTGTGTTCTTTGGCCCAGACTAATCTTTTTTGTTTGTGGACGGTTGTAAGACGTGGTTTTTCAACAGCCACACGACCTCTAAGCCCTACTTCAAGAAGTCGCCTTTTTACCATTGTTGTACTTATTTTTGTGGTATGATGTTCATTAAAATCAGCTGCTAAATCTGGCGCTGTGTGTCTACGATTTCGTAAAGAATTAATTACTATGTACTTATCCTCTTTTTTCATAGCAGAACAAGGTCTTCCTACTCTTTTACGATCGCAGAAAGACCCCATTTCTACTTTTCTTTTAATCATTTTACGGACAAAACTCTCTGAAATGCTGAGGTGTTGACCAATTTCTCTATTAGAAAAGTCTAAATAAAAAAGGGTCTAAATTTTTATACGTTTTTCTAAATTTATCTGCCCTCTTTTTGCCATTTTAAATAACCAATCTTATAAGAATACTAAAATAAAATATTTAATTTGAAAAAATGAGAAATAAAGTTTAAAAAATTTTCTTACCGAAAATTGATAGTTCAAAATCAATCAAATCATTAACTTTCAAAAACTATATATTTATTAAAGGTGAGTTTCCACTCATCCGTTTTATTACGGGAAAGGGAAAAGGATGGGAAAAAAACTGTTCTGTACAGGACGGTTAGGATTTATTGATTTCCACTTATACGTATCACTTTAACTTTCGTTTTTAAATAATGATAGTTAAATAATAAAAATGGCGGCGTTATCGATTCTTAGCAGGAAAACTTTATATTTGTTATTACTGTATTATTTAAAAATCAAAAGAAAGCAAAAAGTATAAAAAAAGTATGTGGGTCAGAAAATTATTTAGAG
>NC_088923.1:41302500-41387500 GCF_038396675.1 Hydra vulgaris
TTTACGATACAAGTAGATATCGCTTTAAAATGTTTCTGTTTATTTTATTTTGTAAATAATAACCAATTTAATAATATAAGAATATATTTCTTTTAAAAATATGTCTCTTGTAAACAGTCTCTCAATGTAGGCAGTCTTAATTAATTTTATTTATGAGTTTTTGTTTATTTTTGTAAGGTGTGTCCAAACTTACATTTTGTTTATTTTTGTCCAAACATTTTGTTTATTATTATCCAAATGCATTTTGTTTATTTTTTGTAAGGTGTGTCCAAACTTACAGACCGTAGTGTATATATATATATATATACATATAATATATATATATGTATATATATACATATATGTATATACATATGTATATATATATGTACATATATATATACATATGTATATATATGTATATACATATTTTTTTTTCTTTATGATTTGACCACTGCGATTTTAATGTTTTAAGAATTTAAAAGCCATTAAAAAAAGTTGTTGTGTTATGAGTAACTATTAATTGTTGATCTTTTCTAAAGTTTTTATATTACGCGAATGCTTTAAATAAAATAAAAAATTAATTATAGTGGTTGTTTAAAATAAACGCATTCTGTGTAAATTAAGAAATAATGGAATATTTAAAAAAATTTTTATGTAGGCATATTTTTAATGATAAGTTTAAACGTTTGAAACTATTCCTTGAAACTATTCCTTGTCTTTCTAAAAATCTTTTGAAAGATGATTTTTTAAGTTACATTAAACTATGAATAAGTTGAATTAAATATTTCATTGCAATCTAGTAGTTTAATTGCTTTATTTTTTTAATTATTTTTTCTATTTTCACAAAAAATTGTTCAAAACGTTTATTTTAACTTGACTAACAAATTAGAGCATGAAATGAGTAAAAATCAAATTTTAAATAGACTACGATATTTTTTTAAACAATCTTATTTTTGTGTGCAACTTTTTGGAAAAAGTAGATGTTTACACAATTTAAAAATAATTTGTATAACACTTATGATTAATTTAAATAAAATTTGTTCATTCATTAAACAATCGTTATAAATAATCTGTGTAACTTTAATAAAACCTTTCAAAAGATAAGTTTTTAAGTAATTTATTTTAAATGTATAATAATAAAAAGTAATTTCGCTTTGAGTTTGAGTTTTATTTTAGTGCTTACATATTTTCTTTTTTTGTAAGGAATTGTTTACTTTTTTAATTAGTTTTTTTTTTCTAGTTTAAGTTAAGCTAACGTTTCTTTTTTCAGCGCATTTCTAAAATATTTTAAAATAATCTAAACAGTCATGGTCAAGTTGTCAAAAAATAAAATCATTTGCGTGGTCAGCAATAGGCTCAATTGCACGCCATTCCTGTTAAAGCCTGTGTATATATTTATGTACATAATATATATTTTGTTGTGTGTGTGTATATATATATATATATATAATATATACATACATATATATATATATATATATATATATATATATATATATATATATATATATATATATATATATATATATATATATATATATATATATATGAATGTAAGTATGTATGTATGTATATGTAAATATATGAGTGCTCATGTGTTTATGTGTTATTTTAACATTTAATAAAAACACGCAAGAAGACATGACTTACCAGTAATTAAATGTGCACCGCAAATATAAGCAAACTCTCAATTTACAGTATTGTGCGCATTAACTTTTTACCATTTTTACATTTGTTTACATTTTTTTGCCACCCGTCATGATGGATGTAAGTTTTTGCGGACGTTCTGCGCTCACATGAATATCATGAATTGAGTGTGAATTAAATTCTTTACCAAATATTGCATGATACTCTGGCTAGGAGAGATGATTATAACGGTATAACTGGCTCAAATCGATATCCATTAAGTTTCTGTTTAACTAGAATCGAAGACCAAATTGCGCAGATTGTTTAATTGAAAATTGTTTAAATATGGGAAAAATGATCTAAGTCCAAACAGCCTTCCTCAAAAAGTTTTTTTAATGTTCAAAAAGCGTCAAATGGCTTCTCAGTTATTTGACGCTTGTTTCAAACCTGACAGTTTCAAAATTACTAATTTTCAGTTTTGTTTCCAGCTAACAAATATTTTAGCTCTTTTCATAAAACTTTCAGTAATACAAATCTGAGGTATTCCACGAGTGAGACAAATTTTAAGGTTTGAAACCCACCATCTCAGATTTTCTTTATGCTTTGTAAAAATGGTCACCTATATAACATTGACTACATTGCAAAAATTGAGCTCTGCATTTAAATGGGTTTTGGAGATATTGTTACTTTAAAATCAGCTATTTTTAGCAGATTTTTTTGTTTGGCGACCATTTTGATTTTACTATAGTTTTTTGTTTTACAAGTTACTGTTCAACTAAACATGTGATTAAGCTGAAAATTAGCATCAGTATTGTTTTTAAGACTAGGAATCAGAGTATGATATATGTTTTCAATGAAAATGTTAAGAACTTTGTCAATAAGATGATTGTATTTCACCTATAGCTATTTTTGAAATGCTAACAAAGGCAGAACAGAGGCCTTGTAACCATTGTAGCATTAATTTTTTGTAATTTTTTTTTTTAAATAGATATTTTAAAGAGTGTTTTGGTGCAAAATTGAGAGGTGAGTTTTTTGAGGATTTTTTTAAATAATCAAATGAATTATAATGAAAAAGTACATTCAAATGATGCTTATTAAGAAATTACTTACTGCGGTTTTACTTAAGCAATAAGCGATTTCGGTCAAGCAACTTTTTATCATTTTTTAATTTTTAAATTATTCAATAACCGGAAAGATAAAAGAAGTAATTAATTTTTAAAAAAGTTACATTAACTTTTGAATGACATTTATGTAAAAATATTTGTTAGAAAAGTTTGAATGAAAAGTTTGATATAAGTGCTATTTACTAATAAAAAAAACTCAAATAAAATATTTTGTTTTTATTTTATTGTGATGATTGATTTTTTTAGCTTGAAGCAAAGATCATATAAAATAATTTAATTCTGATAAAAAATATGATTTAATTTAAAACTAATTTAATAAAAATATTTAATTTTATTCTGATAAAAATAATATAATTTTATTTGAATTTAAAAAATATATAATTTAATTTTGAATTGAGAAATATATTTAAGTTTACTAAAATTAAAGTTAATGCTTGGGTTTAACTTAACTGTCAAATTTATCTAAAAATATTACTAAATATTACTCAATATTGAAACTTTATTTGTTCTTAAAAAAAACTTAGCTTATTTTTATTGCAATTGTTTGGTTCTCCTTTCTAAACAATTTTTTCTTTACTCAAAATTAAATTATATAATATAAATTATATAATATAAAATAAATAAATGGCTGCATCAAAAATTTGTTCAAAATGTAAGTTGAACTTTTATTTTATAGCGCAAATTAAATAGCAACAATTGTGTTTTTAATAAACAATATACAGTGATATAATTTTAATAATAAAATAATAAACTAGTAAACTTTAAATAAATAAAGTATATAAATAAACGTAATTTTTTTATTTGTTACTCTGTTTTTTTTTTAAATAAAAAATCATTTGTAGTTGCAAAGCCGCAAATAGAAATTTAAGAAATTTATTTTAAAAATTCAAAAATTCATTTATGCAAATGTTGAGAAAAGAAAAAAATTTGTTAATATCAAACATTTTTAAAAATGCAATATTAAATTTAATTATTTAATAAAAAAGAATATAAAAGAAAATAAGCATTCCCTTATAGTATATTTATAGTAATAATAAAAAAGTCATTAAATAACTTTAAACTTGTTTTGTGGTAGTTAATATTATTGCATTTAAAAAAGTTAGTCTTTAAAAAATAAAGAAATGGAGAGAATTTTATGACATCAAATATCGTGTTAAGCAAATGCATTAAGCATTTTTTATTTAAAACAAGTCCTGATATATATCAATAGTTAAAATGAAAAATTCATTATAAGTGTAATATATTGAGTCTAAAATTAAATAAATACAATATATTAATATATTGTATTTATTTAATTTTACATTATAAGTGTAAAATTAAATTAATACAAGTTTTAAATAAGAAACTAGTCTATAAAAAAGCCAGAGCATCTGATTAATTCATAAATTGCTTATAAAAGAAAACTGGAGTAGTATGATTAAGTTAATTTAAAGATTAGATTTTTAGCAAATCATTTGTGCCTATCTGGTATATGCGTCTTGTTCTTGAAGATAATGGGTTTTTTTTATCATAATTGGAATATGAGGCTCAGGCACCCAACAACAATCATATCTACTTGGCCATGTAATGAAGTGTTACGTAAATGTGGATGCATGAATTTCACAAGGACGTCTTCATTTTTTTCATCAACTTCAAATACCAAACCAACCCAGTTAAGCATATATTTGCAGATATAATATTTTCCTGAAATTCCTCCTGCTGAGACAGTCTTTTGACATTTATGTTTGTTGCATCCTGCAGAATAAATTGGTGGCAGTTTCTTGTACCAGGTAAAGTCTTTGCATTATTCAATCGGAGAGTCAAAGATTAATGCACTAAAAGAATATCTTTGCCTTTTAAAAAAAGTTTTGGATGCCAAATATGTTATCTTTAGAAAAATTGAATATTTCTTAAGCGTTCTGAATTTTAAGTCAATTGGACATTAAAGACTAGCACTTAAAATAAGTCTTCAACTGTTCCAACAATGCCATCACATGGTGACTTATCATGTGGTGTACAAATTTGTACAAAAAATGTTTGGAAACATTTTTTGTACAAATTTGACAGTTCTTTGTGTTTTAAGTTATCAGATGTAAAATATAAAGATGTTAATTGACTTTTAGTAGCACCCTGATCATGTTTGTTATAAATAACTAAAGGATGTATTGTGCATTGCTGTTGGTTCCAGTGGTAACTCTGGATTTCGTCTTGTATGACAAATGAATAATTTCAATTATTTATTTGTCATACAATTAAACAAAACAATAATTTCGATAATGGGTAGAGATGACTTTATTGTATTCAAATATTTACTTTGTGCTTTAGCAATATGAGAGCAGGATGTTATGCTATCAAGTTTTTTACTAAGACTTTCAATAAGGTGACTTACTGTTGATCTGTAACTTAGAAGCTCTGCTCTATCTGTTGTACTCCACCGTTTTATATTCAATTATTATCTTCATCAACTTTGTCATTCTCTTTAAATGATCCTTCTTTTTGCAACAGGTTTACAGTTATATAATTGATAGTATTTTGGATTTCAGAGCAACAATTACATCTATGAACCATGCATTCCCTTGACTCTCTGCTACAAACAATCTTCTCAATAAGTTCATGGTAATTAATCTCCAGTTTAACTGCGCTAAGCATAAGCTTTAGGTTTTAGTATTGTATATAAATAAACTGCATGGGTTCTTTTTTGACCAGCATAAACACACCATTTTGGCTTTAACTAAGCGAATTTGGAAAATCCATTTTGGACTGAGCATGCTCTAGTTTGAATTCAATAAATAATTCCTTTAAATTGCAATTAAGTAATCGCTTTGATACATGTTTACTTTTGGATATATTTACATAATCTTTTATACCTGGCAACTGCTGATTGAATTGATCATTACAATAAAAGCTTTCTACTTTATCAATAGTACCTGATTCAATCCTAACAATGTTAGTTTTTTCTGGAAGCATTGATATTCCTTTTTCAAATTTAAGTTTTATTGGTTTAGTTATGGTTGACTTTGATATATTAAAGACCCTGAATCTGAAACCAATTTCAAAATCTGAATCTTTTCTCTTCTGTTTGCTGTTTTCAAATTTTCATGCATTGAAAGTTATCAGTTTATCTAGATCTTCAGCTTTCTTCTGATGTTCCACATTAGGCTCCTCAGTATCATCATTTTTCAGGTCTGTTGTGTTAACATTGAGAACAGCTGATAGCTTTTTTGACCATTATTAGCTTGCATTAATTTTTTTCTAGAACCCCATAAAACTTTACTGGTGGTACATCTAATTTATCAAAACTGGTGTTTATAAGTTTTTTTTCTTGTGCAACTTCTATATCTTCGTCAAGAAATGATTGTTCCAGAAAATCATCTTCACCATTGTGGTCGTGTAAGGCAGACCAGTCATCTAGTTTTTTTACCACTTCTTTTCAATATGAAGAACACATTTCAAAACCAGGTGTTGTATCATCACCAATTGAACACATATCTTTTGCCAGTTGAATGTTGATTTCTCGCAAACCAACTATAAATAATTTATAAATGAAAAAAATTTGCCAAAATTCGGAAATATAAATTAAGATGTATTTGTATGTCTATGTAAGTGTACTAGATGTATTTTTTGTAAAAAGACATCTTAGTGTTTTAATATCGAGTGTTTCTTCTGCTTTAATAAAAGATCACCTGACATAACATTTCATTAATTTGGGAGCAAAAATTTATTTTAAAAAGAAATATTTATTAAAGCTTCTTTGAATAATAGTTTAAATGAGTTTTATTTTGTACAATTTTTGGTGACTAAAGAAAATTATCAATTTCAATTAATTTAAAAAGAAATCATGAACACATACCTATAATATTTATTTTTTCACATAGTACTCCAATATTTTTACAACAAATTTCAAAAACTCACCTCAATTTTTCACCAAAACACTTTTTAAAATGTCTATTTTAATAAAAACAAAAAAAAATTTACATTAAATTAATGCTACCATAGTTACCAGGCCTCAGTTCTGACTTTGTTAGCATTTCAAAAATAGCAATAGGTGAAGTACAATTATCATATTGATAGGTCTAAATCTTTCCATTGAAAACAATCATCATATTCTGATTCTTCGTCTTAAAAACAATACTGGTGCTAATTTTCAGCTTAATCACATGTTTAGTTGAACAGTAACTTGCAAAACAAAAACTATAGTAAAATCAAAATGGCCACCAAACAGAAAACTGCTAAAAATAGCTGATTTTAATTTAACATTATCTCCGAAACCCATTTAATATCAGTGCTAAAATTTTGCAAGGTTATCTATGTTATAAAGGTTATAATACCATTTTTACAAAGTATGAAGAAAATCTGAGATGGTGGGTTACATGCCTGTCTGACTTTCTCATTGAATACCTCATCAGAAAAAAAGGTATTGATTTGAAAAAAACAGATTTCTATAAAAAATAGAATTTACTACCTAGAAAAGATGTTATTATTGATTTTGCAGCTGAAGTATCAATAAAAGAACTTTAAAGATAAATCACTCTTAATGATGTAAAATTATTTTGAAATGAATGTGTTTTATTTTTAACAAAAGCCATGAAAAGTTTGCTTAAATGCATCCCACTAGACTCTGCAATTATAGCAAATGGAAGTTGTTATGAACCAATCGAACTCAAAACATTAACAATAGAATCTAATTAAAATAAACTAAAAAGGTTGTTACATTATCTTGCTAGTTTAAAGATTATATCTGTGATGCAAAGTGGTAATGTCATGCTTTAGTATTTATTACTTATAAATGCTTACTAATGCTTCAGTATTTATTACTTATAAATGCTTACTAATGCTTCAGTATTTATTACCTATAAGAAAAATTTCTTGGCTTTAATAAAAAAAAACACTCGTTTAGATCTATCTTCATCAATTAGATATAGCCAAAATAAGGAACTTGCTTATATTATCAAAATGATTTTATGAGAGAGATGGGTTTCAGCATAAACAAAGCATTTTCAAATGAAAATATTCCAACTAAATATCTCGTATAACATTATAAAAGATCATTTGAATTCTCAAAACATTCAAGCTGACACTATTATTATCACAAATGCATTAATGTTATCAGTCAGCCAGACAACAGTACCAAATCAGTTTAGCAGATCAAAAGAATTTAAAGAAAGTGTGTGAATCAAACCACCAAAGAGCAATCTTATTAAAAGAAATTGAAGAAATATAAAAAAAAGAATTTACCTGTAACAGCATGTTGCACATTGCAACAAAGATTTTATTCAATCTGTTGAAGATGCTGATAAAAATAATGGTTTAACAATGTTTAAAAAGATAATTGCTTTAAAAGGAAAATGCGACAAAACAGAAAAAGAATCAAAGGAGCAAGATTTAGAAACATTAAAAGCAAAAAAGAAACTTTTTTTTTGTGTGTGTGTGTTCAATTTTAGAATCAATTTTATATATATATATATATATATATATATATATATATATATATATATATATATATATATATATATATATATATATATATATATATAAATATATATAACCCTCGGAATTAGGAAAAATGAGGTTAACAATAATTTGCCAACCTTAATCTGTTAGAGGTATATATATTAGGAGTGTTCAACAGTCAGGTCATGGAAAAATTTTTGCTAACAAATTGGCAATTTTTTGCGGGTATAATAAATTAATGAAAAACTGTTTTTTTTTAATATTTTTTTACCTCGTGCTGGCCTTCAAGTATTAAAAAAAAAATTTTTTATAAATAATATACCAGAAAAAAATTAAAAAAATTGAATACTATTTTAACAAATTATTATTTATGTTATTTAAAACATATATCAATAATTATCATTGCAGGTTTATTTTCAGGCTTTGCGCCAGACCTGTAACTATTGCTGACACTTTTTACCCGTTGCAACTAATCAATCAATGAAATGCAGGTCTTCTGATGAAGATAGAACTCTGATTTTTTTTATGTATGTTTAAATAATTAAAAGAAACATGATAACATGATCAACAGTGTATTTTGATTAACCGCCTAAAAAAGAAGGAGGCGGGGGGGGGGGGAGGAGCCCACCCCAATCAATATCTTTTAAATACTATAATAAACAAATAATGGTAAAAATGTATTAAACACAATTTACAAAAATTAACAAAAAATAATTATCTAGCTGTCATTAGCAGCCTTATGGTCACCAAACAGTTGTTCTACAACATCAACATCAGGAAACAAATCAGTGCTGCTATCTGATTCTGTGTTCATTTTACAGGAGCTGAATACATTTACATCTTCTATGTCAGAGAACTTTTTCAAAAGTTGAGCTAGTGTTTTTTGCTCAGTTGATTTGCGGTAGGCAGCTTTGGTCTTTGAGGGTAGCACAGTCCAGTTGTTTTTGAATTTGAGCAGCTTTTGTAACTTATGCTCAGACTTAACTTGACACACTGTTTCCTGTACCAGCTTTACAGTCCTCTTGCTACAATCATTGAAGACACCCAAGTTTTTGATGTACAACTGGAACTCCAATTAATCAGAATCGATATTCCAGGAGCTAGCTGGATAAATCATCCATTTGGACTTGGTTTTGTCATGGCCTAAAATGTCAAAAAATAGCCATGATTCAGCAGTGATGAAGTTAACCAGTTCTGGTTGCTTTTCAAGTACAGACATGTCTTTTATTTTAGGTAAGAAGCCTTTAATGTTATGTCTGTCCATGTCATAGTCATTTGGTATGGGTATGTTATAGAGCTTTTTGGCAATCCTCACCTTTTTATGTTCAGTAATTGAATCGTCTGAATTTGACAGCACAATTGGAACAACAGTTGGATTCCGGTAACAGTTATGGCTTTCCAATGATTTGAACACTGAACTTGCAGCAGTTTCATCCTCAACATATTTGGACATCTTCCAAATTAGAATTTAAGTCCTGATAAAGATAAAATGATATATTTTTGTCATTTTATAAATATGTAGTTTTAAGCATGAAATTTAATAATAGCCAATTTATATTTAAACTTAATATTTGTATTTTATTTGAATACCTGTAATGGAGCAATACCTAGCTTCTCATTAGTAAGAAACTTGATTGCATAGAAGATAGCAATAAACTTGCCCATCCTGGTGATGAGAGCTGAATCCAGATCTATATGCTTTTGCACAGAATCTTTAAGAAGGAGAGTTTCCATGTAATAAATATCTTTGGCCATGAATCTTGCATGGTGCATAGCACCAGGTTTCTTAAACTTGCAGATAAAGCCTGGGTCTAGGTACATAAGACATAACTCTGCCAGCTCATGATAGTCATCTCTCTTCTTACCAGTCTAAAATTTTTGTAATGTTTTTATTGAATGTTTCCTAAATTTAGATACTATACTGCAATGAAAAAAATGCTATTAAAAATGATTATTTAGAGTTTTAATAAATGTCTGCTTACAATATTTTTAAACTAACCTCTGAGTTTTTAAAAGCCTTGCTTTTATATAATTATATATTATTATACTATTTATTTATAATTTAAAAAACTGCAGTTCTGCTTTTAGCTTACCACTAAGTTTACTATTCATCAAAGCATACAACAATGGAACTACACCACAACTATGGAAACAAATCACACCATCTCCGAAAAAAGGGAAGAAAAATGATCCAACAAATTATCAAACTATCTCACTATCATCAGTTATTAGTAAAGTAATGCAAAAGCTAATAAAACATGATATAACAAGTTACTTAAACTTATATAACTTAATAGCTATAGAACAACATGGGTTTACTACTGGTAAATCAGTAATCACAAATTTACATGAATCATTAAATGTAATATCCAATGCTTTAAACAGTGGATTTTATACTTTAGTGGTTTACCTTAACTTAACTAAAGCATTCGATACAGTAGATCATAAACTACGAATTGCTAAAATAAAAACTTATGGTTTCAACAAGATATTTACAAATTGGCTACACAACTTTCTCTCGAACAGGCAACAAGACCTTATAATTAATAATAAAGTATCTGAATGGCTTCCAGTATTAAGTGGTGTACCAGAAGGTGAAGTTTTATTGCCACTTCTATTCAACCTATTTATTAATGACACGCCTGAACTAGTTCACAACACGTGCAAGCTATTTGCAGTTGACAGTAAGTTAATTGCTGTAATCAAAAACAAGAAAGATCAAGAAGTATTGCAAGATGATCTCAATAAACTAGTTGAGTGGACAAAAATTGGAGCATGAAATTAAATAACAAAAAATGTAAAATTATGAAAGTTTACTGTACCAAATCAAAAAAGTTGATTGACCAAATAAATGAAACTGTCCTTCTATATATAACAACCCACGATAGAACAATCATCAAATTAAATGAAACAACTTAGGAATGAGACCTAGAAATCGAAATAAGTAGTAATCTGAAATGGAAAGACTACATCACAACAATAACCAATAAAGCTTACTCAAAACTAGGTGCATTAAGGTAGACATTTAAATTTTGGTCAACTGACTCATTTACTAAACTTTGTACAACTTATATAAACTCATTTACAACGCTATATACTGCAAATGTTAGATTTGAATGAGAATTTTTAGCACCAGTTTGGAATCCACATTTGAAAAATGAAATAAAAAAACTTGAAAAAGTTCAGTATTGTTCAACTTGAAAAAGTTACAAATCTTGTACCAGAATTAAAGCACAATTCATATGAAAAAGGTTTATCAAGCTTAGGGTTAGAAAGTCTCGAAACCAGAAGAATTAGAGCAGACCTCATCCAATATTTTGAAATAAAAACTAATTTAAACAAAGTATATTAGTGTCATCCAAACTCAAAAACTTTTTCTTCAACTCTAAAAGGTCTATCTTCAAATATCAGAAGAGTACAGAGAGTTTGCTAAACACAATTTCCGCAAAAATTTCTTCAGGATATTGCCTTATTGGAACAATGTAACAAGTAACTTAGTAACATCAAAAGCATATACTGTCAAATGGGGTAATATGGCCAGTTTGGTATATTTATCAGTTTTTCGCTAAAATCTGCTAAAAGAGTGTGCCACTCCACATACTTTTTATAGCCCAATGGTTACCTGACATTTTAATATCTGTAATAAAAAAATTGAAATATTAATACTCTTGTTATTGAATGTTTTTCTCATGTAATTCTTTTATGGCTTTTAAGATTTTAAAAATGCTAACTATTGCCAAGCAAATACTTGAGGGGCAATTCAGCCAAAATTTTAACCAGACCTCTATGAGCTACTTAAGTAACTGTATTAAATTCAAAGCATTTACCTTAAGGTAAGTGGGGTAAATGGGCTATTTTAAAAATTGGGGTGATATGACCAGTTATTCATTTGGTTGATAAATTTGTCAAGTTATGGGTTATGCACACAATAACTACCCCATAGAGTGAGTGGACAAGACTATCAAAGCCATTGCTGCTGGTATTCCACTTAAAGGGTCTTTAAGACCAACAAAGTTTCCAGATAAACTCTTAGAAATTATCTATGTGGTAGGATTAAAAACATGTGGGCACCTTGTTGAACTGCTAATCCTTTTGAGTAAGAGCTTGTCATTACTCAAAATTGAGCAATGAAAAAGCACTTCATCACCAGGATGAAAAGCTTTGGGAACTAGCTGCGATTTGAAACATATTTCCATTAATTTCATAAACATATATTGCAATGTTTTGTTGTTTAAATTAGATTTTTTTGTTAAGTGGCCTAACTACACTATATTTTGATTTTTCAAAAATGATTTTCATTTATTAACTTTAATTGAAGTTTTAAAGCCACATTGCTGATTTTCATCTATAATGTGCATCTTGTGTGAGTAATTCTTGAATAAAGTTCACAAATTTATAGCTTTTATTAATTTTTTATAATTATATTTGATAATCTAGTTTTGTGATTTGCAACTTTCCTTAATTTCTTAATCATGTGTTGTTTTGTTGTTTATATTAGGTTTTTTTGTTAAGTGGCCATTTCACCCCATTTTTGGATTTTTCAAAAATGATTTTCATTAATAAATTGTGGTTAAAGTTTTAAAGCCGCATGGCTGATTTTCACATATAATGTGCATCTTGTAGGAGTAATTCTTGAATAAAATCTACAAGTTTATAGTAAATTATTGAAAAAAAAATGGTCAAAATGTGGCTGGGATATATAAAGAAAAAGTATAGAAACAGTTGGTGTGGAATAGACTTACAAAGATTTGCATTTTAACGAGTCCTGTCATCTAGTATATATATGCATATAATAATTAAAGAAAAATTACTAAACATTTTTATTACTTTTTTTTTCAGGTCTTGGTTACAACGAAAACCAATATTCTCTTCCACGTTGGGAAGATTTAAGTATCAGTCGCCAAAGTTTGTTTGACAGAATATACAACTATATTCCAACTGCAGGGTGGATGTTTCTCCCACTTGTTGATTACCATGGCGGAGGAGCTGAAGCTGCTTTTGAGCCTTTGAACCAGAATATAGTAGCTTACCAGTTTGGATTAGCTCAGTATCTAGGCGCTGGTGTAGCGGCATGCTATCGTGGTTACAGAATATATGATACAGATGAAACAAAAGCTATGGTTACAAAATGGGTTTCGTTTTACAAGAAATATCGTGATATTATTACAAGCGACATCGTCCGCGTTAGGCGACCTGATATGCAATCAATTGACTCCTATATGCATGTGAATTATCGACTTAAAGACAAAGGTTTAGTGATGGTTTTTAATCCAACTACAGAGACTCAGTCAATGCTTCTTACTTTACCATTATACTATACTGGGATAAACGAGGTAATTCAAAATTACTTAACAAATTTTTGTTCCTTTGTATTTTTAGAAATTTTTAAATCCACATTTTCATGGTTATGATTTTATATTTTACCAAAATTTATCTTTATTCTCTTAGAGAAGTCTTCACTTTAATAAAGTTTATTAAACAGAACGGATATGAAACAAAATAACCATTTTAATGCTTACTTTAACTATCACGTGATAAATTTTTTATAGTATTTATATTATTTTAGCAGTAAGCAACCCGTAATATGGGTTATTTGTAATTAAATCATTAATAACAATATGACTTGATATGTTTTCTTATAAAATATAATTGAATACAAATTTATCTATAAATAATATTTTAAATTGGGCTCCCTATCAGCAATGTCATTGCTTATAGTTAATGACATAAAGACAAAAAAGAATTTAGTATCAGTTAAGTTCTTTTTAAAATCTGTTCAACACAAATCAACACAGCAGTTACCAGAAGAGGAAAATCAAGAAAAGCCTGCCACTACCTAAACAGTGTTTCCGAGGCAGCATGTTAAAAAAAGTAAAAAAGACACGCAATAAGTATTTATGAGCATAAGAAAAGTTACTGTTAACGACAAAAACAAAATCATAGCACAAAATACCTAAAACAAAAATAACCATAAAAACTGGTTTTATTATGTTACCAGTAAACAAAATTATTTTTACCTTAGGGGTCATCCATAAATGATGTCAGTGTTTTTTCTCAATTTTTCGACTCCCCCTCCCCTCTTTGTCAAACTCTGTCAATTTTTGGCCAAACCCCCGTTATATATGATGTACTCCTCCCTAAAACACAATAAAAATGCTTAAAAACCATTGATTTTTTTTCTGACTAAATTATACATTTATATAATAGTAGATCTCATCAAATTATATTATATAATAGTCGATATCTCATTAAATAATCAACTAAGCAAATAGTATTGTATATCTTTAATATAATCTTCCCATGGGTTGTTGAAGTGATCATTGATTGAAACAGTAGGTAGTGAATGCTCTCCGCACTCTAAAAGGATATCGTATTCTTGAGGTGCAATCAAATTCGTTGCATCAACTTCATTTTCATCTAACCATATAGCGGTTTCCGAACTCTTCTGCATGGCAATGACTGCCAAAAATTCTGTCTGACGCTTGGCAGCGATACGAACAGGTTGGACCCTTTTGATTAGAGGGAGTGTTATAGCAGAAGAATGGATAGAAGCGTGCTTTTTCAACATAGCTTGAGAGGCAAAGTAGATATTGCACTTTTTACAGATTCTATCAGCTAGGCTAGACTGAATTGATGGACAAAACGCATCATACGGCAAAATTGGAAATCCTTTGGCAGTACGAGGAAAAATACTTTCAATGTTTGTTGCGATGAGCATAGAGACGGATGATGGAAACAATTCTTTTGCTCCTTCTGAGACATCTACTGCTTTGAGCCCGTCTCTCGTTTGGTTGACAGGGACAGGTGGCGGAAGAAATCTTGCTCTAATTAGAGTAAAGTAAGAGCTTCTAATAGGTCCGACAACAAGAACAATTTTCACATTTCACATTTTGAGTAAAATATTGACTTGTATTAAGATGATCGGCAATCCAACGTTGATCTTGTAATAAAAGGCTCCTTGACTCTAGCTCTGATTTGTCTGGATCAATATATTCTGCAATGGTCGGATAACCGTCAGTTTGTAGATCAGACCAAATATCAGCCAAAGCCTATCCAGCAAAACCAAAGTTCCGTTTTTTTAAATTTTCATCTATTGTCCTGCCTGATTTAAAAAGATATGTTGATTATTATAGGTTAAAAATTATATTAATATTTTTACAAATTAACTTTTGTCAATGTAATTACCTTGAGAATCAAGATGAGTTCCGTAATGTTCGTGCGGAAGAATCACCCCAGATAATTCTTTACTTAGAGGTGCCGTTCGTCGCTCAGCTCTGTTGAATGCACTGCGGCCTGGAGCGTTCATCATGATAAAAAGATCGTCAAGGTTATTCTTCAAGAAATGGTGAATCCCGATTTCAATTACTTTCTGGTATCTGGGATTTTCGTCGGGTCCTCCATCGACGCTAAACACAACGATAGGCTTAACCATATTAGTTTGAGGATCTCTGGTAATAGAGTCGAATTCTTTGATATCCAAGAGCCGCTGAAAGTCTAATCTATGAGCGAAGGTGGTCGAGGATGCGTGTTTTTCTGATCGAACAGCAATGTAGGTAGGTCCAGAATAAGTAACAGCATCTGTTTTTCCGAGACCATCTTTTTTGATCGTAATTCCAGCGTATACAGGTTGTATAAGCTTGTGTTTAGCAGCCACGACCCAGTCGTGGTCCAGAAGAGTTACCTAGTACCCCAAATGCATCACAACAGCCAAAAAACAGTGCCTGTTTTTTGGCTGCTGTGATTCCAATTGACACTCTAGCCTTGTCGTCTTGGCTAATGAAACACACTTGGCCCTAAAATAGAACAAACTTCTTCCACATATTTTATGGTTGAACTGCAAAAGAGTCCATCAACATGTTTTAAATGAAATTCATTCTGAGGACTGATCAATCTAACAGAGACTGTTTTGACGTGCCTTTGGGCTTCTAATATTCCGTAACTTCTCGGAAGTAGACAAGTATAGAGGGCGCTCTTGCTGATTGCAAATCCAATTTTGTTCATCTCGGATGTCAATTCGTCGAGAGTTTTAATGCTCTAAATAATAAAGAAATATATTTGGATATAATTAATTTTTTACAGAAAACGGGATTTATTTTGTAAATTATATTCAAATTAAATCTTGAAATTAGTTGGCAACATTTCAAGGATATTTTTAATAGTGCAAGTACTAATTAAGAGTAAAATTCTAATAACTTAATAATTAACCTAATAATTAACCTAATAATTAACAAACATAGCTAAGCTATCATTACCCGAAGAACCTCTGACTGACGCCTTTCATCAGCGGACGAACCATGGAGAGCAATATCCATATTCGCCTTCAAAAGAAGAGGTTGATCTACTTCTAATGACGGTTGACCAGGTTTCTTTCTGAATTTTAGTTTTTTTTGACTTTTGGATGCTCCAAGCAGATTTCTTCCATTCTAGCTTTTTTCAGTTCTCTAGTTTTCTTTTGTTGAGCTTGATCATACTTTTTTTTGGCCAATTCTTTACATAGATGAGCTAGTTTTCTCTTTCTAGTCTTCAATCCAGCAACTTCACAATTTAAAGCTGCAATCTCAGAATTGAGTCGAACTTGAGCCACTGTTCCTGCATTTTTTTGGTTTTTCGTGGTCAACAAACTCAAAGTTAATGCACTTTGTTAATCATCAATAACAGATCGCTCATTGGTGGGCTCAACAAACTGTGAGGAATTCTTGTCAAATTCAAGTGGAGTATATGTGGGGGCAGACTGCTTTGGAGTATTGGCCCAAAATGATAATTGCTTGCTTTTGAACTTCATTGCCTTTTCATTAAATAAATTGATTATATACATTACTCTTGATTCAAGATCCTTATGCACCATTTTCTCTTCTTTTAATAAATTCCATATACTATGGACTTCTTTCTGGATATTAGCCTTTTTATATCGGGATAAGCATTTCCATACAAGACCATCAATAAGTTAAGTAATGCGGTTTTATCCATATTTTAATATTGATTTATTAGTCTTGTTTACATCACAATCAGAATAATGATATTGCTCATCGTTAGCGCAAGCTTTTTAAAAGAGTTTCTTCAACCCGCTAGAAAGAAATGGAGAAATTAGCGTTTCGAATTTTCAATAGACTTTATGTGTTTGGATTGCATCACGTTTTACAATCAACTAGAGAGCAATTAGAGTTTCGTATTTCCAATAACAACAATTTAATTTCAAAAAATGAATGAAAAAATTTATGACTTTACTTTTATGAGTTTACTTTGAACAACATGTTATAATCCATTAGGGAGCGAATAACGTTTGGGAATTTTGTATACAAAGAGTTAATATTTCTAACATAATTTGATTCGCAGTCAAATGGCAATATATTAATAAAACGATAGTAATTTTAAAATATAATATCAAATTCCCCGCATTTAATATTAATTTCCCCACAAACAAAACATCATTTCTATACCATTTAGTAGATGTAAATACCGTTAAAATCTGCTCATTAAAACTAAAAAAACAATTTACATCATTTTGGCCTCAACACCCCCCTCCCCATTGTCAATTAGCGTCAAACTTTCCGGCACTCCCTCCCCCCCAATATTTACTGACATCATTTATGGATGACCCCTTATTATGTAAAGTTCCAGCTTCTCCTTGTTGACTAATGATTAATAGAGTAAACTCTACATCATATAAATTTACTAAATTAAAACCATGTTTCAAATGAGGCGTTGCGAACAAAAGGGGCACACCAACCAATTTTCGAAAATCCATTTTCTTTAACCATTTTTTACTTTGGTCTGTCATCTACAATATAACACAAGATCAACGTGTCAGTGGGCCTCTTTCTGACTGAAAATCCCTTGTTATTTACATGTGATAAAATCTGAAGAAACACACTTTGTAACGAGTAAAACGTTCGTCCGAAAGAGGGGTCTGAAAAAACCACCAACTACCACAGAGGGGGAGGGGTGTAAACTCTTCTACCACGTGATAGGAAAAAGTGTAATTTCGCGGGCTTACTCAAAACTTGATTTTGGTTGGTGTGCTCCTTTTGTTCGCAATGCCTCAAATGTAAGCAAGCTAATCAAGTGATGACTTGATTACTAAAACTTGGACTAAAAAAAAGGGCATAACTGTATGTTTGAATTTATAAAAAAGATTAAAACCATTCAAATTTAAGACTTATTAATTGTTATTATAAATAGTAAAATTTATACTTAGTTTTGTTCTTTAGTTAATTTGATTTTACTTAAGTGTCTTAAGTAAAATCAATTTAACAGGCTTAAACACTTCTTGACACTGAATTGTGGCAAGTATGTTTTCTGCTTGTTGAGCTGCATGTCTTTCTTTTCAATAACAATTAATTTTGATTAATATTATTACTACAATTAATATTGCTACTGTTACAACTGAATAAATAAAATTAAAAAAATCTTAGGAATTGTAACCTTTTCTAATTAAAGATTATATTTTAACTTTAAATTTATGAAAATCTATATCTTTGTATAAGTTTTTATAGATAACTTTATATATAAGTTTCAAATTAGTATGACAAAAAAATAAACACAAACTTATTATGAAATGAACTGAGATGTTTATCAAAGAGATAAAACAATATTGATTAATATCAATTATTTTTAATTTAACAAAAAATTTAGACTACAATGCACAATCTTGTATAAAAAATTAGCAATTTCAGTCAGTGTATTTTAATAAAAAAGATGAAAGAATTGAAGATCAAATTTAACAATTATATATATATATATATATATATATATAATATATATATATATATATATATATATATATATATATATATATATATATATATATATATATATATATATATATATATATATATATATATACATATCTTTAAAAAGAAGCATAACACATTAAAAATAAAACATAGAGAAGCAATCGTTTTTTTCCAACTACTTTTAGCAAAACTTATTTTTTTAAGAGAAAATATTCACATAGATACAGAGAAATATAAAATACATAGATCATCCAGGTTATATTTTAAAAATCCGGAAAATTGTTTGGGTAAAATATCTGGAAAAAATCAAGAATATCTTGTTTCAATACTTTTTTATTTTATTGTTCTTAATTTTTCTATGGGTGCTGAGTAAAAAAGCTTTAAAAACAAATATATTACAAAAATATATACCTAAATTTGTATGTATGGAAAATGTTTTGGATATCCAAAACATAATAAAAATATAAATAAAAATAATATAAAATAAAAATATAATAAAACAAAATTTTTAACACCAAACTTATTGTCTAAAGAATTTTATTATTATTACCCCTACTAATAAAAAAAATAAAAATAAATGGAATTGAAGTGACTAAAAAGCATTGAATTGCTCTAAAAAATAAAATAAAACTTAATAAAAGAAACTGACTAACAGATAAGTAAAAAAACAAAAGCAAACAAACATTTATTAAAATTAATATATTTAAACAAATTATATTAAACAAAAAACAACATCAATACTTCTTAACAGATAAAAAAAATTATCGGCTCAAATTTGCTTGCAGACCTTGCTTGTAAAGTCATGTGAATAAGAAAAGTGTTTAGAAAAGCTTAGAAACTACGTAAAAATGACGTATGCAACGTTGAACATTGAACTTTGACTTGACTAAATATTAGTAAATGTTTTTAAAAATTCACAAAAATTACAATATTTTGTTCTTCTATAATATAATATGATAAATCTGAAATAAAAAATTACAAATGAAAAATGGAAATCAAAGAGATAAGCTGTTGTGATGTACCAGAGTAGTTGTTGTTAAACACAATATATATATTTAACCTTTAATAACTCATTCGAGATATTTATAAAACAGCTATATAACACATATTACCACATACACAAACAATAAAAAAAAACTTTTTACGCTATAATAAAACATATTCATAAAACAATTATAAAGCACTTATTACCACATACACATATTTATCAAAAAAGCATAAATGCAAACAATAAAGATATAGAATAAAACTGGGTCAAACCGCACACTTATCAATAAAAATTAAATTATTTTTTTTCTTTTTTTTTTTTTTATTAGATAGGTAATAGAAAAACTACATAAGATAATATAAATATATGTTAAAAAAATAATAATAAAGTTATCGAAAAAGAAAAAAATTGTGTGGTTTTAGGCGACATTCTGATAAAACCACACACTTGAGAAAACATTTTAGATTTTTTTATATTTTAACTTTTTTTTAATATTTTTTTTAACACAACTTATATTTAAGAAATTATATTTAAGTTTTTACATTTTTTACAATAAAAAAATTTATTTCCAACTACACATTTCTTTGGTAAACATGTTTCTTTGCACAACCGTTCCCGACACATCGAATTCTCGCATTGCAACATTTCTGTGTGTAACTGTACTTTACACTTTTTACATTTTGCAACTTTTAATCGTTTGGTTGCTGGTACTTGTTCTTCATTATTGTTTTGCTGAGGTTGCTCAGCATTGTTATGCTCAGGCATTTGAATACTTGGCATAGAGAGTCTACGCTTTGCATTAAGTTTAGCAACTTTCATGGCTTTCTTTGTTGCTTTTTCTTCATCTTTTTGTTTGAGGAACTCGATCACATTTTCTTCGGCAATACATTTTCCGCCGAGTTTTGACAAGTTTTGCACTGCTTCGATTTCTTAACATGCGATTGATTTCTGGCTTGAAAAAACTGCTTCAACTCTATCTTGATACTGTTTTTGCAACGCTCAATGCATGCTTGATACCTATCAAAACTTGAAGCTGATGTAGTTGAGAACGATGATAATCGGTGTGTTGTTGGAGTAGGTGCTGCTGCGGCTGTTGAAGATAATGAAGCTGTGTCTGAGCAAGATGGTGTAGGTGCTGTGGAGGCTGCTAAAGTTGATGAAGGTGGATTAAGTTTGTGTGATTGCTAATGCCTTATGATTTATGTTGATTTTATTATAAGTTTTATGTTGATTTTATATTAAGTGGAAATAAGCCAGTGTACTAGAAACCAGCGATTGCATGCAAGAGTGTAAAACATTTACCACTCTCGTACAGCAGTTTGAGCCATTGTGGAAAATTTTGTTTATCTAAATTCTCACATTTTGAGTTTTTGTAATACTTTTTTCCATGCTTGTTTGACATGACAATAGACACCTCTATCCAATGGTTGTAGAATATGTGAAGAACACTCTGGTAGACAAATCAAGATTATATTGTGTTTTTTGCACAGCAATACCGCTTCCAAAGTTATATGATTTGTATGCCCATATATACTAAAATATAAATACCTCCAATTCGCTCAGTTTGACTATAAATATTTCTTTCAGCCATTTAATAAGCGTATCGTATTCCATCCAACCTGATTTTGAAATTGAATATTTGGTGCCAACTGGACCACCTCTGGCCCAGTCAAGACGAAAGTTTCTTTAGGCTTTGTATATCACAAATGCTGATGTAAAATGCCCATCAGCGTTGCAGCAATTGTTTACAGAATAATGAATATGCACATCTTGTCCCTTTTCGACACACTACGGTTGCTTTGCCTTGATCTCCCGAAAAACCTGTTTCATCGCAATTCCAAATATGTGACCCAGAAGTTATACCAGTCCGTTGACATTGCTTGGCGACGCATTCAAAATCACGATCAATTATTTCTGGCGTACAAGAAGCGGCTCTCTAAATGCTAAGTTATCCGCTTTTCTTGTTGAAATTTCTTATGACCATCTCTTCATAAAGGCATAAAACCAGTCTTTACCAGGCTTGCCATTTTTGAATAAGTGCAATTGATCTTCGCGTTTAAGGTAGCCGCATACAAATTCTAGGATTTCATTTGGGGTAAACCATAACCCCAGTCATCAAGTACTTGGAACGCATGCACCATAAATCTATCTGTTTCATTTGAGAGTACCGTTGTTGTACCTGAGCCATGGAAGCCTTTGTTGTTGTTATTTTTGCGATCTTTGAGCGTTGAGACTGGAACGCAATGTTTGAATGCAGGTTTTCTCAGTGATGCTTTACTTTCTTTCATATCAGTTAATGTGGCTAGTATATCGTCTTGTATGTTTTTGTTTTTTTAGTTGACATGTTAAAGTGAGTTAAAATGAATTGAGTGAGTGATGATTATATTGAGAAATGATATAATAATTGGTTTTTAATAAGTAAGAGATGATTATATTAACAAATAACATTAAAGTTCATTTTTAATTACACCGGAATTAACACTAAGTTAATTAGATAAAGATAGGCGCTTAGTCACTTGCGAAAAACTAAGTAATTAATCAGCACTATCTTGTTGGAAATTAAAAAAAATAAATTTCCAACAAGATAGTGCTAAAATTGTTTTATATCAGTTTCGGTTCAAGCGCTATTTTGCAACGATAAAAAATGGAGTTGTATCGGCATATAATTTTATCATTTCGAATAGAGGAGATGGTTCTGTATTTGAATCTATTTTTATTTTTTTCATAGCCATATCTGTTTAGTTTTTATTTGATAATTTCGATCAGTGTGCGGAATGATATGGTGTGCGGTTTTTTCCCGGTTTTACTCTATAACTTGAATTGTGCAAACAAAAAATTTAAAAATGACACGAGAAAATTTAAAAAGATTCAAAGTAATCAAAATATAAATATATAAACAAACAAATACTCTTTACCTTTATATTTTTTTCATAAGAACTGTAATCCTTATAACAAAATTTAACCTTCACATACATTTAAAATGTCAGTGTTGGCTCAAAATTTATTAGTTCAATTAATTTATTTTTCTAAATTTTTTAAAAAAGAACAAAAATAGTTAATAGCATCACAGAAATTTTTAAGTAGTTATATTCAATTTTATGGAAGTAGCATAAAAATAATCAGGCCTCATCCCCTATTTTCCTCATCCATACCCCTATTTTCCTCATCCATACCCCTGTTTTCCTCATCCATACCCCTATTTTCCTTATAAAAAATAAAATGTAAAAGCTCAATAAAAACAAAACTGCTAAAAGAAAATAAAGCTAAAAGAAATGAAAGACAAACAAAATGTAAACGATTTAAAAAATTAAAAGGAGTGATCCTTTCTACATTATATCTAATAAAAATGTTATACAAATTGCTAAACTATTTTCTATGCTCACTTCAATTATAATATGATCTTAATGATGATTATTTATCTTAATTTGATTCCTTATGTAATATTTCTAAACTAATAAACAATATTTAAATTCCAAAAGGTAAAAAGTTTTAACTCATTTTTTCTCCAATGACCGCGTGCATTTTGAGAACGCGCTCTATCAAATTCAGAAAAGCCTAATTACTAATTAAAACTATTTTAAAACCGAAAGTGAAACGACGTTGAAAATTGAATCTAGCAATTATATTGAGATTTATTTTTTTTATATCATTTATAGTATTTTATTTATAGTATTGTATTTTTATATTATATATAGTATCGTTTCTAAGCAGAGTTGAAAGGGACTTTCCACTTGTCCATTTTTCTAAAGAGAAGAAAAATTATCAAGTTAGCATTCGTAGTTTTGCTAATGCTAAAATTTTTAATTTAAACTACGCGTGTTCACGTGATTGTTTTATCCTTCCTTTTCCCATTCCCGCAGAAGAATTTACTTTGTTTGAAAGGTAACAAAAAAAAATGCTTTCCCGTTTCGTTGTCCGTTCTGTGGAAAACTACTTTTAATAAAACTATAAACTAAATAAATTGAAATTGTTTAAAGTACGTTGTCTTAAATATGATTTATAGGTAGCCATTATTTCGGAGAAAGATGAAAATCCTAAACCATATACATTAGATAAAGGGTGGGAAGTTGAAATCATGGTTGAACTTCCACCTTTGGAGATTACGTGGTACGTTATTCGAGACTCGACAGAGAATAATTAATTTTCGCAAAAAGCATTTTTTCCTCTGTTAGTATTAATTAATGAACACCATTTTATAGCAAGCAGTAAAAGCACCATTCTAAATATTTTTTATAATTTTGTATAATAAATGCATTTTTGCGATTGGCTAAAAATGATTTATACATTTTTTTGTAACTTTGGGCACATAGACGTATGTGTATGTGCCCGTATATATGTGTATATATGTATTTATTTAAATTTTATATGTATTTTGTAAAAGTTTTTTTAGTTTTATATAAAAAGTGCAGTCACATAATTTACACCGCCTATAATTTTTGTAAATTTTGAAATAAAGCTGTTTTATTGTTTGAGCTTGTTTATCTGCTTCTATTAGCCGCTTTCATACGATGGGGTTTAACTTAGAGAGTATTGCATGTAGGGACATAATTCTAGCCAATTAGATTTGCATTCTAGATTGTGCGACATTTAACAGTTTTTTCTCGATTAAACTACTAAGAATCATTGACATCATTGAGTCAAAAAATATATAAAAATCAAAACAAACGTTTTTTTTATCTAAGTTACAAAAATAAGTTGGCTTATATAAGTATGTAAATATTATTTATTATAAATAAACAAGATATTAAATATTATAATAAGATATCAAATTATATGTATTGTATTGCTTAAAATCAATTTAACAATCAATCAAGTTAACTGGTTTTATAGCACAACATTTTGTTTTAATAACTTCAGATCTATAACTACTTACGGAGAACGTTTAAAGTTTTAGAGGCTTCCTAAAGATGTTTCTTTACAGAAAAAATATATTCGAATTTTACATACAAAAGGAATGAATTTCTGAAATGGGCATACTTGGTATGAACAACTTTCATACCAAGTATGCCCATTTGAATTGCTTTAGTTTGTCTAAAATCAAACAAAGTTAAATTTTTTTTAAATTACTTAAGTTTAGATATAAAATTTTGCTTTATAGTTGATGAACCATATTTTGGTATAAAATGGTGCTGCTCTCAATGAAGATAAAACAAATTAAGAAAACAACTTTTTCAAACAAGTTTTAAGTTATATTTTTACTTTCTAACCAGTCATATGTCTGCAAACATATTGAAGGTCGAAAAAAATTAGTTATTTCAAGTTTAAAATCTGTTTTTTCCATTTTATATGAAAGTTTTTATTAATACGAGTGTGAAGAACACACAAATTGACATACGACTAGTTAGACTTTTAAAGTTAAACCTTTTAAGGTTTATTTAAAAGTCTAAGCTCAAAATTTAAACATTACTGTAATGTGAACCACCCCTATTTTATAATGCCATGAAACTATTTAACTAAAATTCCGGTCTTTAAATTACCATAGATTAGAATATAAATTTTATTTGAATATATATCTTTTTTATTTTTTTTGTTGAAAATATGTATACATATTTTCTTACTCCATCGCAAAAGATATGTTGAGTTTTAAACAATATATATATATATATATATATATATATATATATAGATATATATATATATATATATATATATATATATATATATATATATATAGATATTGTTTAAACTTTACATATCTTTTAAAACTTAACATATATTGTTTATAAACAAATGTTGCAGACCGGAAAATAAATATGTTTGTTATCACCGAGAACAAACAAGACAAAAAAGTTTGAGAACTTGCATTAACGGCGTTGAGTAGTTGGATTTTTCACTTTTTTCTCTAATTTTTTTCTATCTGAAGTTTGTTTTTTACCTATGCTATGGTCTGATCTTTTAATCATTTCTTTTCGTAATTCTCTTAGTGCTGACTACAATTTTGTTGTCTTTCATATGAAATAGCAAAATTTATTATTTGTTCCTGTTCAGTTTCATTTCATGATTCAATAAAAGCAAGAACATAGTTATTTTGTGCTCGTGTCCGAGATGACAAATAGCACAAAGTAGCATTGGGGGAATGTTTTTTAGCAGCACTAAACACGCTTATAACCTCCTCTGCATCAATATTATTCACATTAGTAGATCTTGTTTGAACCAAAAGACCTTTTGTTATTTCCATTTTAAAATAACATTTATATTGTGGAGAATATCAACACAGCAAGTAAGACATGCAGACATTTGTCTACACAACATTTCTTCATTTAATGGCTTTTTTTCTTTATGAAAGAAGCATGCCATTAATTTGCAGTTCTTCTCCAAAAAAGCTATTTGCACAAGTTAACAAATTTAATGAGACCATAGTATATATTTTAAATTAATAATAACAGCTTAACCTATATTAATTTCATATAGATGATGAACTTGATTTTCTACCGAGGTATAAAATTTCTTCTTCCAAGGACTAGTGAATAGTATACCTAAAATTCCAGGTTTCTAAAGGATGTAGATGACAATTAGGCTCATTTAATAATTTATCCCATGATTCATTCAACAATTCATGCATGAATGTTTTACTTTTAATCTATCAGTCATTATATTAACAATATTGCTTATCATTGCTTTGCAAGTTTCTTGATAGTTTGCACTGTTAATCTCTGATAAAACAAGAGCAAGATGGTCCACCATATTAATTATATGTTGTTGGTAGTCAATACCAGTACCACCTGCTTACTGGTCAAAAGCCATAATAAAACACTTGTATTGCGCAGTAAAATTCTCAGAATTGGTATGGATATCTTAATGTGTAGTGGAATTAAAGCGTTACATTTTTATTAGACAACAAGTTTTCTGATACTTGATAGTCAGTTATTGTTCCTAACTTCCTTGCCGTTATTCTTAACTCCTTTATCATTATTTCAACTTTACTTCAATAAGACACTGATTCAAACTTAAAACCAATTCTTTGAGAAAAGTTTTCCAAAATAATCAAATTGTTTTTTGATTAGAGATGTGCCGCGTTTTTAGGTTTTTGTTTTTTTGTTATTTTTTTAGGAAAAAAAGGCAGTTTTTTTTTTTTTTATTGAAAATATTTAAAAATTCATTATATAAGCGACATTTAATGGCAATATCTTAGTTCATATTTTAATTTCAGATTTAAGTAGGACAATTAATACTGAAATTTACTAAAATTCTTATCATTTTGGTTTGCTCAAAGGTTAACACAGTTGGAGCAGTCCTGTATAAAAACTTCTTAGATAATTTTATCTTCCTCAATTTTATCTTAATTGGTTTTAGTGTTATATATTGACACTATAAACATTGTTTATTTAGATTTATTATATTTAATTGAATATAATATTTGATATATATATATATATATATATATATATATATATATATATATACATATATATATATATATATATATATGTATATATATATATATATGTATATATATATATATATATATGTATATATATATATATATATATATAATATATATATATATATATATATATATATATATATATATATATATAGATAGATATATATATATATATATATATATATATATATATATATATATATATATATATATATATATATATGTATATATATATATGTATATATATATATATATATATACATATATATATATACATATATATATATATATATATATATATATATATATATATATATATATATATATATATATATATATATATATATATATATATATATATATATATATATATATATATTAGGGTGATTATGAATAAGAGAATTTTCAAAACAATAATACGTATCTCGTTAAATTTGGTGCAAATATATAAAAAGTAGTTTTTAAAGCATACCAGGCATTTTTTGACCACTTTAGACCCTCCCTCAAGGTTCATTTTTGTTAAAAAAATGTCAATTTTTTTGTCAAAAGTTGTTGATTTCAGTGACGTTGAGGGAGGGTCTAATATATACCAAGTTAGCTGAATTAAAAAAAAAAAGGGCCTAGACTACATATATTTTGCATTCAAAATCATACGTATTTTTGTTTTGGTTTCATTTTTTATTCAAATTATCCATAAATTCACAAGGTTAGTGAGTTTGTTGTAATGCTAAGAAAGCACTTGGAGTATACAAATACATTTTTTCTAACATAACAGGACCATTGAACCGGCCCTTAAAGTGAAGGCCCCTGAGTTCCTCCTCATTTTTCTACTAAATAAAAATTTATTCTAGTTTTTACGCCAAAATCAATTTTTAAGTTAACTCACGCCAATTATGATAAAAACTAGGTTTTCTACTTACCTTACAAAAAAGGCTACAAAAGAAAAAAGAAAAAGTTTTCTGATCACTTTTGAATTTCTTGAAATTATTAATGTTATTTAAACCTATTTCCATATTCCTTTCCAAGTAACCAATCACAAATTGGCGGTAAAGATAAACAAATATAAATATTAACATATATGAGGAGTGGACTTGCAAAACCTGATAATTCACTTTTTTGTCATTTAGAAATATTGGATTCTGCATGTCCTGAATTATTTTCCTGATGCAAAATTGCAAGAGCTATCCAGTGGTGTGCGCAAGTCAGATTTTTTGAAAAAGTGAATTATCAGGTTTTGCAAGTCCATTCCTCATATATGTTAATATTTAAAGATAAACGGTAAAGATAAACAAATATAAATATTAACATATATAATAACAAATATAAACATAAAGTTCGAAATATACGAAGTAAATAAGAATATAGTTGCATACAACTCCGAGACATGATTAAAATAAATACCAATGACAACAATATAATTACGTGTACATAAAAAAAATCCGAGAAATATATCTCTAAATTCTTTTGATTAAAATAAAAAATACAATAAATAAAAATAAATCTGCTGATTTTCCGCAGGAGTGTTTAGATGTTTCACTATAAGTTTATTTGTTTGTGTATAAATATGATTAAAACGAAATTTGTATAAGATTGATAAAAAGAATTACTTGTTTGTAGTTATAGAATGCTTTTTTTAAGTACCTTTTTCAGAGACGTGGAATACACATAAAAAATCAGTTGCATGCGTGGTATATATGTATGTGTTACATATATACCTTGTTATCAATATTATTTTTCTTTATCGATTTGTATTAAAAGTCATGTTACATTTTTTTTTTTTAATTTAAATTTAAAAAAATTCTTTACAGAAGTTAAATTTGATTATTGTAGGTTTTAGCTTTATTTTCAGAGAGTGTTCATTATTTAAGTTTATTAGTGATTCGTTTCTGGAAACTAATTTGTTAAATAAATTAGTTTCCAGAAACGGGACCACGATATGTAACTGAGAATTTTGAGAGTCTTGTTGTTTTAAACGGTATATTAAAGTTGCCTGTTGCTCTTGTATTGTATTTATTTATATTGTTTTTAAAAAAGTGTGCTGTAAAATGTTCTGGAACCAGTTAACATTTAAACATGAAAAGTATATTTTGAAAAATATTTATTTGAAATATATTTTGTGCGTTCATTTGTTCCAGTAAGGGTTGAGCATGAGTAAATTTGTTTTTGTTGTATACTAATCTGTAGAAGCGTGTTTTTGACGTAAGTAAAGTGGTTCTAATTTAGATTTATGGGTACTGACCCATGCTATATTGGCATACATGAGATAGCTATGCATGAATAAAAAGTAGACAAATTTTAGACTTTTTTGTGACAAAAATGGTCTTGCCTTGTAAAGTAAACCTATGTTCTTTGATATTTTTGTGTTTATGTAGTTTATGTGGGGTTTCAAGGAGATGCGTTCATCAATTAGAACTCCTAAAAACTTTGTATTCAGAACTCTTTTGATGGTTATATTTCTATATTAATTGTTCGTAGGTTCAGGGGTATTTTTTTAATTTGTTGATTAGAGTGGAATAGTATATACTTAGTTTTTTCTATATAAAGTTACAGTTTATTTGATTTAAACCATATATTAATTTTTTTTAGTACAGGATTTGTTTTTTCAAAGAGGTTTTCGATTGTCTTTGATGAGTAAAATAAGTTTGTATCGTCGGCAAACATAGTTTTAAAGATATTAACAGCATTAGGAAGATCGTTTATATAAAAAAGAAACAAAAGAGGAGCAAGAATGGAACTTTGGGGTACACCACATTTTATTTTTCAGTAAATTTGAGTTGCTTTTTCTATCTACAATAACACACTGTTGTCTGTTATTAAGGGAGTTTTTAAACTAATTTAAAGCTTGATTTTTTGTACCAGAGTTTTTAATTTTTGTTTGTAAAATCTCATGGTTGACTGTGTCAAATGCCTTTGACAAATCAATAAAGATCCTTAATGTGAATTTTTTTTTCAAATGATCTACTTATCCTATTTGAGAGGTCAAGGATTGCATGCTCAGTTGAGTGTAGCTTTTGAAAACCATATTGACCTTTATTGATAATTTTGTTAGTTTTTAAATATTCATTTAATTTATTATAGATTATTCGTTCTAGAAATTTTGAGAATACCGAAAGAATTGAGATTGGTCTATAATTGTTTAAAGAATTGGTTTCTCCTGATTTATAGATTGGTATAATTTTAGAGATTTTTAGTTTATCAGGTATAACACCTGTTGTAACTGATAAATTAAATACTTGGTAAATTGGATTACGTATCTTCTCAAAAACATCTGACACTACTTTGCAATAAATGTCATCAATCCCTGGGGACTTGATTTTAAGTGATATTATAGCTATTTCAAGTTCGTCTTGATTTATTTCATTGAAATTTAAAGAGCAGTGTAAGCCTATTAAGTAACTTTTAAATGTATCATTTGGGCATTAAATTTTCGATGCAAGTTCAGCATCAATGTTGGCAAAGTAGTTGTTAAATTCATTAGAAATCTATCTCTTGTTTTTTGATTAACTGTCATTAATTATTACTCTAGAAAGCATTTTGTTAAAATTAGATTTACTTTCACTAATTATTTCCTTCATAATGTCCCAATTCTTTTTTAAGTCTCCATTAAAGTTTTGTATTTGATTAGAATAATATAAAATTTTATGATTTTTTTTTTTTTAAAAAGGTTCCTGTTGAGGCATAGGTTCGCTTCGCTTCTATTTTTTAAGTATTTTTCGTATAGCTTTTTGCTTTTGTTTTGAGGATTTTTTTATTTCTTTTGTTATCCATGGACAATTTAAATACTTTGCTTTTTCTTGAATTGAAAAACTTTTGTTATATTGTAGGATAAATAAATTAACAAAGTTAATGTATGCAGAGTTTGTGTTTCCTAGGTTAGATTCTTAGTCAACCTTTTGCCAATTTGTTGCCAATAGCAAGTCTTTAAACTTGTGAGAAGACGTTTCACCGATAATTCTTTTATAACATAAGATTTTTGAATTATAAATTTTTGTGGAATTTTGTGAAAAAGAGAAGTTTATTGGAAAGTGGTTTGAAATATCTATTTTTATTATTCCTGATTTTAGTGAAGTATCTTGTATTGAATTTGGTAATATATTATCAATAGCAGTAATAGATTTGGAAGTTACCCTGGTAGGTTTGTTGATAATGGGGAAGATGTTAAGTTGAAACATGTCGTCAAAGAAATTTTTATTTATCGCATGCTCTTTGTTCATTCAAATATTTATGTTTATATCTCCAATAATGAATAACTTTTTCTGTTTTCTATTTTTTGTAATTATATGTTTCATATAATTCGAAAATTTACAAGTATCACCATAAGGTGGTCTGTAGCACGTAGAAACTAGAAAGTTCTTTGAGGCAGTGATAGTAACTTCCATTGTGAGGACCTCACTATTGCCATCAGAGTTTGAAAGATCATTTCTTATCTTAACGTTTAAATCATTCCGTATATAGTTCACAATTCCTCCTCCTCTTTTGCTAACTAATCTTTCTTTAGAAAATATTTTGTAGTTTGGAATTCGGAGGTCAGAGTTTGTTTCTGCTGCTTCTTAGGAGCACCCAGTCTTTGCAAGGCAGATCATTCTGAAAGTATGTTTGCATTCAAGGAGAAAGTTTTTTAATTTGTCTATATTAATAAGTAAACTTCTGATGTTTATGTGTATTACCGTAAAGTTATTTATAGTGGTTTTATGTTAAGTTTAAAATTTTGTATATCCAAATATGCAGAACCGGAGTATTTTTTGTTTAAAAAACTAAAGTCAATCATAAAATTCTATTATCAAAGCTGTATCATTCAGGTTTAAGGGGAATTGCTCTGAACTAGTTTAAGTCATATCTAAACCATCGTCACAAAGTGTCACTATTGGTAATATCTCATTCACTACGACTATAGGTGTTCCTCAAGATTCAACTCTGGGTCCCCTTCTTTTCCTTATCTACATAAATGATTTAAACTTTTGTATTAAATACTCGAAAGTGTATCATTTTGCTGATGACACTAACTTCCTGATTGTAGATAAGTCTATTAAAAAGCTAAATAAGTACCTAAATTATGACCTAGCATCACTGGTTTAATGGTTGCGATCAAACAAAATATCTTTGAATGTCAAAAAAACTGAATTAGTTCTATTTAAACCTCAAGGCAAAAAAATTACCAAAAAACTTAATTTTAGAACTAGTGGTCAAAAACTAAATATTGTAGATAAAATAAAATATCTGGACATATTATTAGATGAAAATCTTTTGTTCATTCAACAAATTAAATCCATATCAAACAAATTAAGTCGAGCAAATGGAGTGCTTACCAAAATAAGGCATTTTATGAATTACAAAACCCTTGTGAATATTTGGCATGCTATTTTTAACTCCCATCTACGCTATGGTTGTCAGATATGGGGACAAAGTTCATCCGTTTATAAAAAAAAAACCTTATAAATCTCCAGAATAAATCTTTAAGAATAATTCACTTTCAACCAAATAGTTTTAGTTCTGGTATACTGTATAGTCTTTCTGAAATTTTAAAGCTTGGCGAACTTATCTACTTATCAAACAATGTTTTTGTGTAGGACATTATCCACAATAATATGCCCAGCTGCTTCACTAGCTATTTTAAATTCACAAGTGATATTCATGTTTATAAACTTAGATCTGTATCTTATTGTATTCTCTCTATGCCTTTAAAACAAACACATAAGTATGGCATAAAGTCAATCAAGTATCAATCAATTCACTGTTGGAACTCTCTTCCTGTTGAAACTAAAAAAATATTCTCCAAAATGATAAATAGAAATGCCTTCATAACCCATGTAAAAAAGTTTATCCTCAATTAAAATAATCAATGAACTATCAGCTATGCAATCACCCCCAAGCTATTCTCTATAACTATATTTTTAATATAATAAAAGTATAAAAGTCATAAATAAAACATGAAAAATAAAAATAACAATATAAAACCAAAATATAGAAATAAAATTATAAAACTCTAAAAGTAAAACATAAAAATATATAAATGTTCATTTAGTCGCAACTAAATACCCTCATTTTCATCATCCTGTAAAGTTTATATGGCTCTAAAGTTTGTGACGTTGTTACTAAACCATGTAACATGTAATAAATAAACAATAAACTACTTTCTATGCAATCGCCCCGCTTAATTCTCTATAACAATTTTATTTTATTTATTTTTTTAATTCGTTTTATTATACTTTAATGCATGTTCAATATTTCTATTTCATTATAAAATACTATGCTTAAAAAATTCTGGTACATAACTTAAAAAATTCTGGTACACTCCTAGGACTTCTCCTTCTTTGACTCTTCTATTATTATTATTTATTATCATTATTACTTGTTATTATAATTATTATTATTATTATGCTATAGTTTATACCATCATAGGTCTTTACACGCCATCATGATGACGTATAAAGACCAATGATGGTATAAATTATAGCATAATAATAATAATGATTACCATAATAAGTAATAATAATGATTATAATAATAAGTAATAATAAACTGATATCAGTTTATAACTGTTTGTAAATGTCCCGCACGATTGTATATATATATACAGTTAGGAGAGAAGTGGGACACGATTTTTTTTTAGGGTAATCGCAATAGTTTTTTAAATTGATGTATGAACTGAACCAAACTAGTCTTAACAAAAAAAGCAGTGTTTTGGGCACCGAATCCATCCGCTAAGATTGACAGAATATTTTAATAAAGTACATATTTTTTGATTTAAGAGGAGCTCTGCTATTGGGGTAAAGTGGGACAAGTGTGTGAGAAGTGGGACAAGAGTGCGAATGAAGCGGGACATTTGGGGAAGATGTGAGACTATATAAAAACGACGCCAAATTTAGTTAAATATTATTTTGAGCAAATTTTGATTTTAAAGTTAAGTTTAGTTTAAATAAAACGTGGCAGTGGAGTAGTGGTAGAGCGCTTGGCTTGTAAGCAAGAGGTTCGGAGTTTGACTATCACCACGTCCCTGGAAGTACTACGTTCAACTTAGTTGAAGGTTCGTGTTTTTGAGTTAAAGGGTTGAGAGAGGGTTGTAAACACACAAAAATATATTTAAAAATGCGTAGCCTCCTCGCCTGAAGTGGCCCTCTTGGAGAGGTGAATAAGAGAAAAAGAAATCAAATTATCAATAACTTTTTCAATCAAATTTAGAAGTTTCTTTATTCTGACAAATTGACAAATTTAGAAGTTTGACAAATTTAGAAGTTTCTTTATTCTGGCATTTCATGAAGCTGACTTCTACATCAAAATTTGTGTCTATTTCTTTCTGAACTATGCCAACATAATAAGAAATGATGTTTTTACTACAAACCTCACAAAGAACATAATCACTGACACTCATATTTTGAATAACGTTAAAAGAAACAGTTTCAAATTCTATTCAAACTCTAGTGAGTAACAATTAGAAGAAACATCATTTGTTATTTTGTTGAAATCTTTTTTTTCCTTACTTTTCTGAATTTTAGAAAGACAATTTTTTTTCCTTTTTTTTTGTTTGGTACTTCATCTTTTATTCTTAAAATCTTTGGTGTTGATGTGGCTATCATACACTTTCCCTTTTTATGTCCACGTCTTAAAATCTTACCAGAAGATGCCTGCAAAATATATATCATAATATCATATAATTATAAAATTTAAAGAAAACCTAAACTAAGAATATTTAGTTTAAATTACCTTTAGATAACCACGTACAATCTCAGGAGAAAATACAGTTAAGATTTTTTTTACTGCTTCATGTAACAGACCCAAACCTGAGATATTTGAAAGAATAGCACTTGTATTAATTTCTCGCATGAGCCTTTGCTGCATGGTTCTTGAGGCACGTCTCAATCTGTAACAACTGTTTCATGTTGCACATCCAAATCTGAGATATCTGAAGAAGTTGCAGTTTTAATTGATTTCTCCCATGAGCCTTCACTGCATGATTCTTAAGGCACATCTCTATTAGTTACAACTGATGGTAAAAAAATATCATCCCCATATACATGTCTATTATAAGGCCAAATTCCTGTCACGCAAAATCCTGGCATAATATTTGTTGGTGTGGAAGATTTTTCCCATGCTTGTCGAATTAGACTGGCCATCTCATAAATTGTAATGGCTTGTCCTGGGTTACTAAGATCCAGCTATTAGCAGCTGCATTAAAATATGTTTTCATTGGACCAAAAACAGACCTATCTAAAGGTTGTGTCTTATGTGAAGTATGTGGTGGCAAAGTCATCATACAAACATGGTTCTCTTTTGCATATTTAAGTAACTGTGGTGAAAGGTGGCTTTCATGATTATTCATAATCAATAGAACTTTGTGTTCGGTTGTTGGCCGTGCAAACTTAGCAAAGTGTTTTAAAACATCTATAAATATTTCAGCATTCATCCATCCAGATTAATTGGCTAATCCAATAGAACCTTCTGGTGGTCCTTTCATTAATGGGTTTTTAAATAATTTTCTTGGAAAAACAATAACAGGGGGTATTGCTACACCAGCTGCGGAGACAATACAACACACTATTACTAATTCACCTCTTTCTCTAGATGTTATTTGCCCAACTTGCTTTGTTGCTTTTGATGCAATGACACAAGGAGTTTTTTGCACAGTAGTAAAACCTGTCTCACCAAAATTAAAAATTTTAAATGATGTTGCTTTAGACTCTGATATACCTTCTTGTAATTTATTAAAGAAAATATCAATAGTATACCAGTTAAATGCCGATGCTCTCGTAATTTAAGTTGCCTCTGGTTTTCTAAGAGATAGTTTTGGATTTCTTTTTGAAAATCCTGTTAACAAATCTTTACAAGCCTTTTTTTGCTCTATCCACCGCAAGGGACATTTTATTTTGTTTGCTTGAGCCATTTTAAAAGCTAGAGCTCTAACTTGAACTGGTGTAAGGCCATATAATATATCACTACATGACTTTAGATAAGTGCTCAGTGTTTGTTTTTGTGTAACAGAGAAAATCATAGAATGCTGATAATTTGGTTGAATATTAGCAGCTGGGTGTTGACACTTTTTTTTATACACCTATAAAGTACAGACTTAGAAATGCCAGCTTAATATGCTGCTTCTCTAAGGTTTATCACATTTTCCACTTCGACTACAGCAACTTTCAAAATGTTTTCCGAAACATGTGGAGTTTCACTTTTTCTTTTATAAACTCAAGGCATGACCTAAAATTTAAAAGAAATTAGGTTTAATAAAAAAATATTTATTTGTAATGGTATTAAGATCACTGTTATTACTCACTGTGGACCAGAGTGACCGCCAGGTTAAGTTGTTCCCCAGGTCTGATTTTTCTTTTTCAATAGTTGGGTATACATTAGTAGACACCATTTATGACATTAAAAACTTCTGAGTGATTGGACAAAGTCAAATAAAATTTGCTCAAAAATATTTATTTTTAGCCATAAAAATCTTAATAAATTAGATGAAAACTCGGTTGAAAGTCCGCGAAATTATTAAATTGTATATACAATGGCGGACTGTTTACATAAAACGTGTGCTGTTTGTCTTACACAGTTCGGGAAAAAGTCATCTAAAATTCAAAAGATCACTCCAGCAATTAAAACAAAGATAAAAACTTTCGTCTGGAGTCAGTATAGTTTAGATGTAACCAACTATCCCAAGGTTATTTGTAACAATTGCCACAGAAACCTCTATGATCTCGACAAGAACAAGGTGGAGTACCTAGGGAACTGGATAGTGAAGATATCCAAGGTAAAATTCATGTTAATCTGTTTTTTTATGTATAATAATTATTATTAATTACTAGTTAATACTTTGTTATATTTACAATCACACAGTTTCTTAACTAAAAGTATAGAACAGATTTTTTTTTTAATACATGTTATTACAACATTTACTTAGTACATGTTGTTAATAAACTTTCAGTTTTTCTATTGTATGCGTAGACTTAAAATGTATATAACTTTATATATTATATATACAGCACGATAAGTATATGTATATACATATACTTAGTTTAAGTATGACATGCATGGAAGTATTTGAGTATAATATGTATGTAGACTATATACATATGTAGTCTACATACATATTATACTCAAATACTTCCATGCATGTATGTAGACTACATACATACTACATACATACTACATATATACTACATTGTAGTATATAAATATTAGTTATACAAAACATGTATATAAGGTTGTATAAGATAAACAACTAATTACTATTTATTTATTAACTATTTATTTACTGTTTACAGTGTAAGCTTAAAATTTAATTATATAGTATATATAGTTAAACTTACATAGTTTATAGTAAAATACCATTTAGTATGCTAAAATAATATCACTTACTGATCAATATTTTTTCCATTATTTTAGATTGATAGATTGCATCTTAGAAGATCATCAAATATCAAAGACATTGTTGATGAAATCAGTGCTTCTAATGATTCTGAACATGCAAAGTCTTCCAGACTATGTTCAACATGCTTTGGCTTTGTAGGTTAGAATTTTATTATTATTGTTGTTTTATTTTTTCATATATATAATGCTTCATATATATAATGCTTCACATAACAAAATTTATTGTACTTAATAAAATATTTAGTTAATTAAAAATTTTGTTCAATTGTTTTCAAACAAAAATATTTAGTGCAAGGAGTGGCTCATATCTGTACAGAGAGCAGAGCTGTGAACAATCTCATTGAAGCGGCAGAACAGCTTGGACCTAAATATTTAGAACGGGTAGCCTCAGGCAAGTATATTAAGCTGTTCTTTAATATAAATACATATTTAAAATTCCAAATAATAAACATATTTTATTTATGTATGTTGCCAGGTATACTTAAGCACAAGATGGAAGCTGAAAATATTTGTAGAGGACAGAAGTTTCAGTTGGCTACTCAAGGGTCTCCTTTGAACATTGTGGTTGGAACTCCTGACAAAAAAACTGACCGAATTGAGCTGAAACAGGTGTCCTTTGGTACTGTTATGGAGTTGGTTAAATCTCTTGAGCTTTCAAAAAATCAAACAAAGAATTTTTGTTCCAAATATAGATCTAGTATGGGAACTCAAACCTGTATTGAAGCGAACATCTTTGAAAAAATTGAAGCTCTCCATAACCGTATAGATGAATTTTACACTTCTAAAGAAGTAGGTTTTATGGATGGAGAAGAAGCCATTACTAGAACATTGGTTCATGTAAAAGATACATCTACATTTATACAGCACGTCATTACAGAAAGAGGAATAGATCCACATGACTCCATATTAAGAATAGCTATGGATTCAGGTCAGGGATTCCTTAAAGTTACTGTAAATGTGTTTAATCCCCTGGAAAAAACTTCTTCAGATTCAGAGCTAGATGATGCTGGAGTAAAAAGATCCTTTCTTATAGCAATTGTTGAGGGGGTTTCTGAAGCTAACGATAATCTTTGGAAGCTTATTGAGCCCCTGAATTTAAACGATGTAAAGTTTTACATTGCATTTGATCTAAAATGTGCAAATTCAGTGTTTGGAATTAGTAGTCATGCTGGGAAATACAGTTGTTTATATTGTGAGGGATCCTGCACTCTTGAGCCTGGAATTAAACGAACACTTAGGTCATTGGATGATCATTATAACATTTACCCTTGACGGAAAGAAGAAGTCAAAAATGTCACACTTTAAAAATGTTACAAATCCAAGACTTTTGTACAAAGAGGAAGATCCTGAAACTCTTCTCGAAGAGTTGGTTCCTGTTCCTGAGCTCCATGTTCTAATGGGAATAGTAAATAAACTTGCAGTACTTCTAGTTAGTGTATGGCCTTTGTTTGAGAAGTGGTTACAATCAAACTACATCATGTTTCGAGGATACCAAGGCATAGGGCTTGACGGAAATAATGCAAGCAAGTTCCTGAAGTTGGTGGATATACTTGAAAGAGATATTATAAACAATGGAAAATATGACTTACTACCAATAGTAAACTGTATTAGAAAGTTTAAATGCCTTCAAGCAGAAGCATTTGGTATGGTAGCAGGGGATAACATCAGCACTGCTGTTCTGGAGTTTAAAAAGTCCTATGCAGATTTGATTGAATACGTGCATGCCACATTTGAGGGTATCAAGCTCAGTGTTACATGGAAAGTTCACATAGCAGTATGCCATATACTTCCTTTTCTTCATTCTACTGACTTCGGCCTAGGAGTTTACTGTGAGCAAACAGGAGAAGCTATTCATCATGAATTCAAAAAAACATGGAATAGATACAAACGAAGAGTTAACCATATAGATTATGCAAAACGACTAAAATCCAGTGTTGTCGAGTTTGCATCAAAAAACATTAAATAAACTGAATAATTATATAATTTAATTTAATGTTTATAATTTCAAGTATATATTGTAAAGTATATTATTTATAGATTTAGACTTATATTATAACTAGTTAACATAAAGCTTTTTTACTTTGTGCTTTTATTTGTATAGGATAAGTTACGCCTATTTTTCAATTTTTTTTTTTCAATTTTTTTTAACACCCTAGAAGTTTTAAATGTTATAAATAGTGTCTTCCCAAAATGTTATAAATAGTGTCTTCCCAAAATGTTAGAAATAGTGTATACCCAACTATTGAAAAAAAAAATCAGACCTAGGGAACATTTTAATCTGGTGGTCACTCAGGTCCACAGTGATAAGTATAGCTATTTTTTGATTTTTTTGTCTCATTTTTTTTTTGAAAATTCCAACACCCCAGAAGTTCTAAATGTTATAAATGGTGTCTACTAATGTATATCTAGCTATTGCAAAAAAAAAATTAGACCTGGGGAACAACTCAACCTGGCGGTCACTCTGGCCCACAGTGTACTATATCTTATATCAGACTATTATGAAATTATGATTTTATTTAAGGTTTAAAAAAATTTTATGCATGCCTTTTGGTTTTCAAATGCTTTCAAGTTATTGATGTAAAAAGAATTCTCAATTTGCTCCAAACAATAATGATGAATCAAGTCAAATTTAACTTTAATAAAGATCTCTCTTTCCAAATTTTGTTTTAAATCCACTGTAAAAAAACTAAAACTAAAATTAAATATTTCAATTAAACGTATTAATATTTTTATTTTGAAAACAATAAAAAATCGTAGCTAAAATGTTCTAGCAATTTCCACAATAAAATAACGCAAAACTGTTAAGGAGAAGTGGGACAGCGACTAATTTCTTTGTCCCGTTTCACCCCTATGTTGGAAAGACGAAATAAAACTAAAATTACAGCCACACAATTAAAGCTAAAGATAAATTTAATTACTAAATGTTAGATGATAAGTGCATTTCCCTATAAAAAAGAAAATTTTCACAAAAACAGTCGAAAATAAATATATACATGAGTTACTAGACTACACACCTGCCTGCAACCACTTTTTAGTTTTGCAATTTGACCCCGGACATTGTCATACATCGTTGGATTCGTTACAATGAGTAGATTTAGGTTTGATATGTCACCGAAATCATAAAATTCCTTTTAGCAAAATATTTACGTTTTAGAGGCCAAAAGGGCCCAATTTAGGAACATTTTTCCAAATTCGTGGATTTTTTTTATTTTTTATTTTAAATAAATTTATTCATCAAATTTATCAATTATTTAAAAGTTGTAGTCATTTAATTTGTGAAAATAAATATTAATTATTTAATTTGTGAAAATAAATATTAATTTGTGAAAATAAATATTAAATAGAATATATCGTTTGGATATGACTGTCAAAAATATGTCATTTGTAAAATACAACTACATTATATATATACAAACCATTGACATTAACTAATGTTTTATATTATTAAGATTCTGTTTATTAATAAACATATTTTTGTGACATTATCATAAAAAAGTTACAATTAAGTAAAGTTAAAACAAAGATTCCCATTTGTAATATTTACAAGGTTTTTTCAGTTAAAACTGATAACAGCTTTTTTCAAATGTTCAGAAAAAGAGCTGTTACTTTTGGAAACTTTGAATCTATTCCAAGATTCATTAACAAAACTGTAATGAATTGCTTCAACAGCTTGTTTAGAGTAGCAGCCTAATCCACGTCCTCTTACTGCACAAAAAGCACCTATATGTTTTATAATAAAATGAATTTTCAAAGAAACAGTTATTCCATAGTCTTCAACAAGTGTTCTGTAGTGATCTTCAAAGTTTTTAATATGTGTTTGAAAATCGTTATGAAGTTTTTGTCCAAAACAAGCCTCAACCAAATTGTTTGAAATTCTAAGCCCCTCTGCCAATGGCTTTAAATTAATTAGCAATGCACTCATGTACTTTCAATAATTTTAAAGATTTTTACGGGAGGCGTTGCCATTTAAGGCATTATTCTGGACCTCTTTTGAAATTTTTAAAATCATTGATACTTTGGCCACTTCGTTTTCACTACCACATTTCTCTATATGATTATAAATATGATTAACAGCTCCCTCCATTAGGTGTAACTCTGGCAGGAAAAGATAATCTGCCACTCTTGGTCGCTTGTTTTTACGTGTATCAATGGAGGATTAATAACATTGCAAAATTCTTTAGCACTACATTTTATTGCACCTGATTGAAAAAATTTTGTGTACTGTTCCTCTAAAGAACCAAAAGTTCTAAGCTTTTCTTCTTTAAATGGTTACATTCGTTTCCATTCGCATATATGGCAAGGTTGTGTAGCCATAGCGCTTGGAGATAAATCACACATTATTTGACAAAGCTTAAGATCAGCTTCAAATGAGTGTTTTATTTTATCTAAATTTAGACAGTTCATTAATATAGAAACATTGTAGTGACTTTCAGGGACATTCGGAACTAAAGCTAGTAAAAAAGAAGCTTTTACAGAACCTACTTTATATCTTGAATTCTGAGGTTCTTCATATGTACTCATTGTAGCTTTGTCTTCATGATTTTATTTGTCAAGTTCTAAACCTTCGCTCTCACAATCTGACAATAGATTCAAACAGATCTAAAATAAGATATTTTTATATTTTTACAATTTTTCTTTAATTTTGACTGAATCATAGTTCTCATAAACATATTTAGAATGAAATTATTTACCTTCAAAAAGCCTCTTCCTCCATCAATACCGAGCTTGACTGTTTGATTGCTTAAAATCACCTCTTTAATCACAATAAGCAAATTTACAAACTCCTCCATATTGGTGCACTTAATAATAGGGAGATTTTGCTTTACTTTTAAATTTCCTTGTTTAAATTCCAATTCTTGATAATCAATTATAAATAAACCTTCAAGTGCACTATCAATTACTGGAAGTACTTTTTGTAGGTTTGCTTGTATGCAAGTTTTCCCTTTAATTGATGTTCTATTAAAAATATATATACATTTAGGCTAACTAAATTACATAAAAAGAGTAAGAAATACTTTATTTAAAAATCATTCTTACCTGAGTTCTTTTACTAGCTGTATTAGTTTCTTGTTGGACAAAGTAAGTCTTGATTGAATCCTTAATAAATCAATCAAGGTGATCTGTCTAGGTTTATTTTTTAAGGGCCCTACTGATATTTGTAAAAGTTTTGCACCTGTAGAAAGTTTAATTCTTTTTGATCCTTGTTCATATGATTTTTCTGAGATGACTTGTGAAGCAATCTGATCCTTAACTTTAGCTGAGGTTTGAAGTTTTTCATATATTTTTACAGCTAACGTTTTATTTCCACATTTGTGCTTTTTTCCCTTACCAATGTTTTTTTTCATATATTTTTACAGCTAACGTTTTATTTCCACATTTGTGCTTTTTTCCCTTCCCAATGTTTGAAATACAAGATTACATATTTTTTCGTGGGGTGCACGCGACTTGGAAAACTTACTACTTCTTCTTCTTGTTCCAGTTATCCGGAATTTATTCCCTAAATCCGGCAAGTAGTTTTTTCGACGTATATTACTTCTACATTTATCACATATGCCGAGTGGATTTTTTGTATCATTGCGATCTAAATCAAAAGTGGACACTTTCTCTTTTATCACTTGCTTATTTAATAGTCTTGATATTTTGTGAGCGCAAAAATAACAAATTTTTTTTCGGTTTGTGTCATGATCACACTTTTTTTGTGGATGCGACATAACTATTTTTATTTATCTACAAAGAAAAACAAATATATATGAATATATATATATATATATATATATATATATATATATATATATATATATATATATATATATATATATATATATATATATATATATATATATATATATATATATATATGTATATATATATATATATATATATATATAAAATAACTTTTATATATATATATAAAAGTTATTTTTTTACTTACGTCCTGAATTTGGGGGATAAATTCCTAAATTGGACCCTTTTGGCCCCTAAAACGTAAATATTTTGCTAAAAAGAAATTTATGATTTCAGTGACATATCAACCCTAATTCTACTCATTGTAACGAATCCAATGATGTATGACAATGGCCGGGGTCAAATCGCAAAACTAAAAAGTAGTTGCAGGCAGGTGTGACTGTCAGCAAAAGTACTTTTTTGGGGTACTTTAAAAAAAATGGGTTTCCACCGCGCTCAGGGAGGGGAAATGATGTCTACTAAAAGGAGCACATGAAATCTATACGTTTACATTAAATAACAGTAATTCGGCGCTGCTGTGAAATAAAATTACAGGGGTGTCCCACTTCTCCCCACTCTCCCCTATAATTAAAGTGAAAATGTATTGATTTAATTTGATTTGAGAGTCGTCATAATGATTGTGTGGGAAAGATTTATTAGCAATTTCAAAGAAAACGCAGCGTTTCAGAGTCTATTGTTTCTTTAGCCGTAATAATTTTTTAGAAAATAAAAAATTGTTAGAAAATGTGCTCGCTTAAATCAGCTGTTTATTCTTATAAATCTTTGCAATAAATTTTATCAAATTTGATAATGGCGTACTTACCAGCTTTACAAAGTCGTTTAACTTCCTCCCATAGTTTCTTTCGATGTTCTATTGTTTCTTTCGCGTAGTCTTTGTTTATATATAGTCCAGTCTCTTTTAATTTTTTTGCGTTGTTAAGAAATTTAGTTTTATCTAAATAATTCAGCAGTTTGAAGATTATTGTTCTTATAACTTACCATTTCTTGCATTTACATTACGATGGGGTCTTTCAATTTTAATTTCGTCAAATATGTTAAGTTTATTTTTAATTATTTCTTTTACCGAGTTTCTACAATCACCCCAGCTTTCAGCTTCTCTTTCCTTTACACCATCGATCCTTAAATTGCTTCTGCGTGAGCGGCAAGTCCACTGTTTTTTTTACTCGGTAATTTATATCATACCCCAAATTTGTTGTAATTTTTTTCATTTTTTAGGTATATTTTCTTCTTGAAAGTTCAAGCTCTCTTTAATTTCGTAAATTTCTTTTTCAATGATAGCATCTTATGAATTGCTTTCTTTTGCTTCATATTCAAGTTTGTCGAGTCGTTTTGCGAGAATTTTTAAGGTTTCATTTATTATTAATGTCAAGTTTTGTTCTTGTTCTTTTAATAATTTGCTTGTTTCTGATAGTAAAAAAGTTTTTTTTTCTTTAAGATTTGTTATTATTAACTTTTGATGTTTTTTAAGGTTAAATCCATATTTTAATTTTTTAATAAGATTGATAAAAACACGTCCGTTCTCATAAACTCCTGTATTATGCCAACACTTCTTTCTGCATGAACATTTACTTCAATCAAAGTTTTTACATAGGCTAAAAAATGATTGTAATATAATTGAGTGTACCAGAAAGATGGTGGAAGTGACAATCAATTGCGTATTCTCTCTTCTGTAAACTCATTTAATACAAAAACAAAGTAGAAAAACTTGTTAACCCAGGGTTGGACTAGCTCTAAAACATGGACCTGGAAAAACATTAGTGAAGGGCCTCATCAAATTGTAACTGCCTAATTACACTTTTTGTTTTTTTAAATGTCTTTTAATAATTATAATAAAAGGATGGGTGACAGTTTTTTCTATAATCCAATTAACGGTGGGTTGTATCGATAGACGATCTCGCACCCAAATGAAAAAGCCCAAGGTTTCTTCAAAAAAGGGACCTAGTTCCAATAAACGTCATTTCACAAGTTTTTAGACTTTGTTAAATTTTCTTAATTTTTGAGGAGATTTGATTAAAAATGGTAAAAATGTATTAAAAATTTATGAGAAACTTATTACTCAAGAAGAAAATCATTTTCAATCTTCTTGAGGTTATTTAATAAGTTTAAAGGAGGTTTTAATTATCTAAGGCTTTTAATGAAGAGACGCTTTAGACGCTTTAGACGACTTTTAATAAAGTGACGCTTTAGACGCTTAAGACGCTTTAGTGAAGCTTTTGTTACGCTTTTGTGACGCTTTAGTAACGTTAACTTTAGTTAACGTCACTAAAGTTAACTTTTGACGCTTTAGTGACGCTTAAGACGCTTTAGTGGTTTCTTCTTTATATATCATTATCTACCAGCTTTACGGTACTCGTGACATGTCATAAAATTATACTGTTATAATGTCTTATGTTTATTATTAATAAGATATGATGGAATTTCAAGAGGAAAAATACTTTTTATACTAAGTACAGTAACAAGCGGAAGCCGGCAGTCAAAGCCACTAGAGTTTCCCAGCCTACGGAGAAGTTTTCCGGTGTCCCGGTGGGCTAGTCCAATCCTGCTAACAATATCAAATTTGGTGGGTTACTAGCCGCTGTGCTATCTAGGTTGATTATCTCTTTGATATCCACTTTCGGCTTATTTTCAATTTTGCAATTAGATGCCTTTAAAGATGGCATTTTGTAAGATAAAATTGATTTGGCAATTAGTGTTTTATCTTTATCAGGAACTTTATAATCTAGAAAAAAAAGAGGTATTGAAATTGAGTCTAAGTACCAAGAGTGTTTTAATATTGAGTTAATGACTTTATCTGCAGCTCCTTTTACTTAGCAAACATCTTTATACAGAGTCATTTGATGAAGAGCTGTAATATCAAGGTATGGGGCTTTAATAGGATTGTGGCTTTGCAAGTACCATGAAGCATAAAAACAACAAATAAACTCTACAATTTTTTCTACTTAAGCTTTTAAGTCTTCCTCTTTTATCAAAAAAATCAAGCTGTGTAGATTAGCAGATATAACTTTGTATAATAAAAAGCTGAGCTAAGAAATCTTGCATGATGAACTGCACCTGGTTTTTTTATTTTAACAACTCCTGATTTCGATAAATAAATAATTACAAGGTCTGCTAGTTTTTTTCTGTCTTCACTAGCAATATTTTTCTTTTTAATGTATTTTTTTCAATGTTCGAGTACATCTGTTGCTGCTTTTTCAACTACAGTACCAGCCTTTAATGAGCAATCAAACCTTAATATGTTTTCTGAAATGTATTGAAACTCTAGATTGTCAAACTTATTTCTTAATCTTTTAAAGAAAAGATTTTCTGGTCCTACCTTTTCTTCATGAGTAACATGTTTCTAAAAATGACATATTCTGAGCTCTGTAACATGGTGCCTGCAAGCAAACTGGAGAATGTATTTACCTAAATCATAGGTAATTCTATTTACAATTCTTTTCGTAATGCCAGTATTTGTTGCTGTTTTTTCAAAGCACAATCCACCAACATTTGATTTAATACCATACTCATCTAGCAACTGCATTATTCCTTTATATTGATTGCATCCTGAAGAGGATGGTAAAGAAGACACAGCCAAAAAGTGTGATTCGTCATTATTATTTACTAGTACAGCTAGTCGCTCGTATTTTAGTTTTTTCCTTTGTCTCAAATATAGTTTTTTCATCAAAATGAATTATACATGGGAATGTAGATAAACGTACTATTGTTTTAATATCTTCTTTAGCAGTATTTGAAATTTCTTTATTTTTTCTTTTTATTCTTCTAGCTGCAGTTGAGAAACTTGATTTGATGGCGTTCATGTCTTCTTCTGCAGCTTGAACAACCGACGTTGTAATTCTCTGCAGAACCATAGGAGAGATGTTATTAACAGTTGCCATTAAAGCAACATTTCCGGAATAAATATCTCTTGGAATATTGGACCGAATTTTAGTACTGTTTAGTTTATTTTTTCTTTTTATCCATTCGCCTGGCTCGAAGTCAGAATCAGAAAAGTTATCTGAACTTAGTTCATTACTGCTAACGTCTTCTTTGTAAAATTTTAAGATCGATGGCGATCCATTTTTCATTGCATTTTTGCACCTCTTTATATTTAATCATTTTAGCTTATATAAAAATAAATTTATTAGTTATAAATTGTTAGAGTGACAAAAACACAAAGTTAGAGCATATTTAATAAATTTATCAAACTATAAAGAGTGTATTATTTAAAAACTAAATGTGTGGATGAATCAACATAGTGTAAGTCCAAAAACAAAATAAAGTTAGTGAAATCGATATTTTATATACTAATGCTTCACTCCATATAGTAAAGTAACTTAATAGCTCATCTACCTTAAGAGCATCATTTAATTAAGATCTGATGCAAAACTGCCTAAACATTTAAAAAAATAAAACTTACACTATTCAAATTCTCACAACTAAAAAATTTTGGTAAAATTACTTTCTTGGTATATTTAGTGTCTAGAGGATCAAAATGATATAATCTTAGACCTTCTTGATCTTATAAGAATTGTAAATCTTCGATTTTAGATTCATTGGATCTAAGCTTGTCACTTTGAATAAAATCTTTCAATTCTGGAATTCCTATCCAAAAAATACGTTTAACAAAATTTTCGAATCCTAACTTATTTTTAATATCTTGTTTTGAGTTTCTTTTGACATTCTTTAATAAATTAGAATATTTTTGCACAAAATTTTTAAACTTTTTTGAATGTTTACGTCGTTATTAACTGGAAACCCTGCTTTAAATCCATGGATGTTTTATTTTCGCCATGATACATTCACATTCAACTAGTTGACACCTATTAACCTTTAAGTTTGACTTTGGAGGACAATATAGAATATCCAACTTTTTTGTAATTCCATTTGACAAATTTGGTTGACAATATTTAAAGTGTTTAAAGTGCAAGATATCCATACCCATTTGAAGTTGCGTTCCTAAACCATATAGGTTTTTATTAAAATAGTATTACCAATACTATATAAATAGTATAGATAAGCCCCCATTATTTATCTTACAGAGTATAATGTTGTGATGGATTGGTGTCAATATTGAGATGAAAATGTGTTTTAGTGACCATGACTTCTTTTCAGGTTAATACAAATTATCATAAAACCGAATCAACTGCTGTACATTATTTTTATTTCTATGCAACACATACCTGAAATAGCAGGCGTAGCTTTATCAATATTATGAAAAATCTTTTTAGAAGATCTAAAACTGTTATTGCACAAAATCTTGTGTTTCTGATAACTTATATCTATATTTGTTCAGTTCCTGAATTGTATAACTATTTATAATTGTTCTGTTATATCATATTCTGTCATATCATATCTATAATTGTTCAGTTACTAAAATTCAAATTTTTATTTTGAATTTTAAATATCAAAATCAAAAATGTAAATTTCAAATTTTAAATTAATGTAGTGGCTTCATATTAATAGTTTTTTATTTAAAAATAAATTCATATGAAACTTTTGTAAAAGAACATAAGGTGTAACGGTTTGTTATTTAATTTATTTTGGGAAATGGCAGGCGGAGGGCGATGGAAGAATGTCAAGGAAACTTACTTTAAAAAAAAGTTGACATTTTTTTTACAAAGATGAGCCTTGAAGGAGGATGTAGAATGATCAGAAAGTGACCGGTATGTTTTTAAACCTATTTTCTATATATTTGCATCAAATTGAACGAGATACGTATTTTTGAAAATTTACTCATTCTAAGGCACCCTAATATATATATATATATATATATATATATATATATATATATATATATATATATATATATATATATATATATATATATATATATATATATATACATATATATATATATATATATATATATATATATATATATATATACATATATATATATATATATATATATATATATATATATATATATATATATATATATATATAATCAGAACTCTTTTTTTTTTCATGTGCTGTGGTTATCTTTTGTGATTAGTTTAAGTCTAATTTAAGTTTAATTGAACAATATTTTGTTCATGCTCAAGTTCATTTTCTATTCAACAGGTTCCTAAAAATGTTTAAAAAAACTTTCTTTGAAAGTAGATCAACTTAGTAGTCAAATGATAGAAAATTTTATATAAATCCAAAAAAAAATTGTACAAAAAAAATCAAAAACTTATAAAAGTTCATGTTTTTTATTTTCGATATAAAAACTGTAGTTTTTTTGCAATAGAATCTTAAAAAGGATTAACACAAATGACAACCACAGCACATTAAAAACACTGAGTTGTGATTTTCTATCTAAAGGGGTTTTAAGGCTATTTATACATATATATATATATATATATATATATATATATATATATATATATATATATATATATATATATATATATATATATATATATATATATATATATATATATATATATATATATATATATATATATAAAGAGAGAGAAGAGAGAGAGAGGATATCTTTAAATTATTGAGTGATTTTTTATTGTTCTTCTTATTGGTAATCAATTATGATTAAGCTCTCAATACAGGAAGCAGAAATAAAACCTTAGCTGCCCATTTATTTAAACCTGTGAACCAAATCAACAAAATGAAAAAATTTAAATGTTCTATTTTGTTATAAGATTATGTCTAAAAATTGAACTTGAACAACAAAGCATGTTAAAAAATTTCGCAAGTATTCTTAGATAGAACTATATGAAAATGTTTAGTTAAATAAATTATATAATTAGGAAAAAAATGCAGATAAAAAATAATTTATGAATAAATAAATTAGGAATCATCAGATAAAGGTGGTCTCCGAAAATTAAGTAAATAATAGTAGTTCAAAGTTTTTAATTTTTCTTTGAAATTAAGTTCAGTAAAGGGCTTTTTTTTATAAGGGCCGACTAGCGATATATATTTTTTTGACGAATATAACAAACAAAAAATGTAAGATTAAATTACTACACAATATAAATTTGCTCAAAGAAATAAATAATCTCGATAGGTTGCTTACTTCTTTGAGTCTTTGAAGTCTGATAATAAACTGGTATGGTATTATATATTAATATATTTACATTATCAAAATCAAAATGGTAACTTTTTTATACGATATATAGTTTCTATTTATAATGAAAGTATCACAGTTGTTAGGAAACACATCATGAGAAAAAAACATTCCAATATGCCTTGGTTTACAACTAACTTATAGCTAATTTAATTTTTTATTAAAAATATAAGTTAAATTGGTGTTTTTATACACGTTATTGTGCTTTTAATAATCATATACCAAAAATACACTAGAATAAAGGAAAACTATTCCAAAATTTATGCCAAAAAAACTAAAAAATTGCTTAAAAAAAGCAGAAAAACGCAACAACAACAAAAAAAGCATTTTTTTGACTTACTCTAAACTTTAAAAAATATTAAAATATCAAAAATTTTAAATAACATAAAGTTCTGAAAAATAAGGCTACAAAACACCATCCTACAATACTCCCGAAACGCAGTCGAAAAACGGATAGAAGTTTTTTGGTATCAAACTCGATACCGTAAAACGCGGATTTCTACGTACCTATTAAAGGTTAATGTTATGTTCACTTATTATTCAAATAGGTCCAATTTAATTAAAATATTTAATACACTGAAGGAAAAAATTAACTTCAAGATGCAAACAGAGAGTTAAAAAAGTAATTAGCAACTTCATGAAAATCAAAAACATATAAACTATTATTAGATTTCAGTGCGTTAAATCTCTTTGTCATGAGGCTTTTGTAGTTAAACCAGATATCAAACAGTCTAATAATAAAATAAACTATTCCCTTATTCCTGTTTTGTTGAACCTTTTACTTTTTACTTTTAATTATGAACAAAAAAAATGGTAAACGTATAAACAGCCTAAAAAGTCTGTTACAAAAACAAAAACATACGCGAGTTCTAAACCAAAAGCTGAAGCGAAAAGAAGTGCACGAGATACTCAAACTTAAAAAACATATGTATTATAAAAAACGTTTTTTTGGGTTAAAAAAACGGGTTTTTTTTTACCCAAAAGTTATTTCTAAATAATAATTTTTTAATAAAATGATTATTATTTTTGAAATTTTTATATAATTTCGCTTCTTTTGAGACCCAACATAACATATATTTGTAAAAAAAAATTTTTATAATATTATGGACCCGGTAAGTGTTCAAGGGTCTTGTGCTCCCCCTAAATCTAATAAAATTTTGAAAAAATTTAACCGAGTTGCTTGTGAAAACCAATAGAAAGTTTTGGATATTGCTTCTATATATTGGATATATATAGTTTTCATATAGTTTCTATATATTGGATTGCAAAACGCATTGAATAACATGATATTGTTTGTAGTTGTGTTATGCTGAAGTTTCTCCGGATGAGGTTAGCTTTAGCATAGATAGAACGTACTTGTTTTAGAACATCTATGTTTTCCTGCTTATCTTTTGAGTTCAAATGACCTAGGTATTTATATTGCGTAGTTTATGTGAGAATCATGTTAGATAATGTGAAACAAGGGCTATTTACAAGGGATTCATAACTTTTAAAAAACATTATTGGAGACTTAATATTGTTATAATGTCAATGAATGCTACATGCGTAATTGAGCCATGGGGCAGGTAAAAATTTAAAATATCTTTTAAAATAAGAAAAGGTACAAAAGTGCCATGGTTTCCGATTAATTGGGAGTCCCAATGAAACTTTCATTAACACATGAGACAAAAATATGATCCACAATTGTGGAGAAAATTGTAACCAAAGCAATTGGACAATAATTATCAGAATTGGAGATGTCACCATTCTTATCTACCACAGGAGAAATAACAGTGTGAAGTACCAATAGCACGTGTCCAAGGCAAAGCATGGAGAAAAAGTACATTAATAGTATATTAAAGTAATTCGGGCTAGCATAGACATAATGCTCTAACTGAAGTCCAAAATGATCAGCTGCTTTTCTACACGTCATATGATTTATTATAGATTAGACTTGATTGGGAGTGGCAAGATGGGTATCATCCTTAAGCAGATTAATGATAATAAAGTGAAAAAGGAACAGATACTCATGCAGAATATGACTCTTCAGGTTATGACCGCCATATTTTGGCTTAAATATTTACAAAATATTATCTCATTTAAACTATTTTTTTCTTTTTAAATAGTTTAAATTTTTTTCATCTATTAAACACTTGAATTTATTTAAACTCTGTGCATTGATTGTAACAGAGTTTAACTTGTTCCAAATAGCCACAACTTGGTTTGTAAAGAAACTGTACCTTTGCGTGCGGTCTTTTACCAGCTCAGATTTCATTTTTTAATTTTGACCATATGTTATTAATGTTCTGTTATTAATTAATGCTAATTATTGATCAAAGATACACCATTTCAATGGTGTAATTTTTTTCAATTTTTTTTTAAGTATTTTATACATTCGAATTGCATCACCCTTTTACGTCGTGTCTCTTATTTTGTAACTTCAAGAATAACAAGTTTATATTCATACTGTAACTTACGTAATAATGGTGATTATTGATTCTTGTTACTCGCCTTTTCTAATTCTTTAATATTACTTATAATATATAATTTATTTATAATTTAATATATAATTTTCTAATTTTTTGAAATTACCAACAAGATATGGATACCACATTACTGTAAAAGTTTCACCATTAATGTATTTAAGCATGTAAAGGTATGACGCTTAACACCAATAGTTCTATTTGCTTTATTGCAAGCATAAGTAATCTGTTCCTTCCATTTCAAATCATTAGACAACATAATACCCAAGTCATTCTCACAGTCACTCAATGCAATAAGGTGGATTGAACCATTTTTCATGGCTATTTTATAATTGAAATTTTTATTGTTTTTGCCAATATGCATCCTTTTGCATTTTGCGTAACCCTATCAATCATTCATTAAACCGCTAAACCATCAGATTAATATCATTTTGAAGAGTGTAATAATAATTGCAATTGTTTATTTCAGCAATAATTTTGGTATCATCAGCATATAATTTATATTTGTTTTGCAATATTTTGCATAAATCATTAATAAAAATTATGAACAGTATTGGTCCTAAAACACTGCCTGGTGGTACTTTACTAATCAAAAACGCCCAAAAAGATACATATATAATTACTCTTTGTTTTCTGTTACTCAAAAAGTTTGCAATCCATTTTAGTAAGTTTTCATAAATACCGTACACTTCAAGTTTCCTTAGTAATCTTTTATGGGAACAACGTCAAAAGCCTTTGCAAAATCTATAAAAATAATATCAGTTGATGACTTTTTCCAAATGATGTTTGTAATAAAATCTAATGATTCCAGTAGATTTGCCGCGCGTGATTTTCCCTTTGTAAAGTCATATTAATTCTCATTCAAAAGAATGTTTGAAACTAAATATACAAAATTATTTTCTTTTATAAAGGTTTTAAAAACTTTACAGCAGATGGATGTCAAAATTTCTGTAGTTTTAATCTCGCACGTAATCTACTACCCTTTTTAAAGTAAGGGATGGCATTTGCTTGTTTCCATAAATTTAGTAACTCACCACTGCCTAATGATTTCTCGAAAATAATACATAATTGTTTTTTTTAAACCGCAGCAATTTTATGTATTTGCTGTTATTTAAATTCCAACTTGAATGACTTAACTTCTTTTTTTGCATGTTTTTTAAAAAAAACATGCAAAAAAAGTTTCAAGAGATAAAAATTATTATTTTGGAATAAAAGTATTTTTACTATTCTTAAACACCCTGCTATAATATAATTATAATTTACTAAAGTAGATATAAGAATAAACTTATTTAAGAATCTTAAAAAAAAAGGAGGCGGGGGGGATAAACTTCTTTTTTTTGCATGTTTTTAACAAGCAGTATTGTTGTTATTCAATTTTCAAAGTAAATTTTTAAATTTTATTTTGTTTTTCAACTATTGATTGAACTAAATTTTTTTATTAAACCTTATCATGGATTTTTTTGGTACTTTTGCAAGCAACTAAATAAAATTTTAGAAAAATATCATAACTTTCCTCAAAATTCTTGTTTGATAAAGCTCTGTTCCAATAAATATCATTAAAATAGGTACACATATCTGCATAATTTGTATTATTGTAATTGAATTGTGATTCTATCAACACTGACCCATTAGTATCTTTGTAATGTAGTAGTCAAAACGTAATGATGTATTAAATCCAACGTAATGATGAATTAAATCTATTGTTGTAGGTGGTGACTTTAATGCTCATCACACTGAATTGCTTGGCTCTAGTGTCAGTAATTCTGCAGGCATTAAAGCCCACGCCATTTTCATTTTTCAATCTTTAACTCAAATAGTCAACTTTCCAACTTGTATTCCAAACAATCCCAATCACTTACCTTTTCTACTCAACTTATGTCTTGTTACTAATCCTAGTCAGTGCTCATTTTCTCAAAATTCACCCTTAGGTGCTTCTGATCACGATTAGATCTCTCTAAAACTATTATGTCATTCTTCTTCATCATCAGAATCCCTTTATCATTCTACCTCTTACAACTACCTTAAAGCTGACTGGGACTCTTTCAATGATTTTCTTTGAGTTGGCCCTTCGGTAGAAATCTTTCGTCTTCCTGCTGAAAAATGTCCTTTGTACGTAACTTCTTAGATTCAGTTGGTATGGAATCTTTTATACCCTCTTGACAATTCCAAGTCAAGGCTTACTCTTATTCATGGTTTTCCTTGCATCGCGCTGCTACAATATCCAATTTTCCTTTCAGGAAAACAATTCTCCAGAAAACAGACGTGTGCTTACTATTGATGGAAACCATTGTAGAAAGATTTCGGCTAACACCCGCTATTCTCAGGTCAATAAATTTTGTATTTCATCTAAAAAATTAGGCTCTCGTAACTTCTACAGAATCCTTAACATTATCTATAATAAGGGCAAATCTGTTGTTCCTCCGCTCTTGTATGGTTCAGATTATGTCACCTCACCTAAAGACAAAGCTGAACTGTTTGCGAAGAATTTTTCATCAATATCATCTCTAGGTTCCACTAGTTGCGTTCTGCCTGATATAGCCGACAAACAGGTTGACTCATTGCTTGACATTCGTATCAATTCAGCTTCTGTATCTAAAGTGATTTCCTGCTTAGACTCTTCTACAGCCTGTGGTCCGGAAAACATACCTATTATAGTCTTGCAGAAGTGTTCTCCGGAGCTGTTGTCTATACTTTTAAAACTATTTAACAAGTGCCGATCAGATTCTTGTTTTCCAGCCTGCCGGAAAGCGGCATTGCTATCCCTATTTTCAAAAACTCTAGAAAGCGATCTGACTCGTCTAACTACCGTCTTATTAGTCTTCTTCCTATTATAAGCAAGGTTTTGAATCTTTAATTAACAAACACTTAACCCCTCATCTTGAATCTAATAACTTACTTTCTGATCATCATAGTAGATTTCAATCTTCCCGTTCTACTGCTGAATTGCTAACCGTAATAACCGATTGGTTTAATCGTGTATTAGATAGGTGTGGAGAAGTTAAGACTTTAGCTCTTGACATTTCTAACGTTTTTAATAAAGTTTAGCATGCTGGTCTTCTCCATAAGCTTTCTTCCTATGGAGAAACAGGTAATACCTTTAAGATTATTAAATCCTTCCTCACCAATCGTAGTATTAAAGTTGTCCTCAATGGACAGCACTCTTCTTCGTATCCTGTCACTTCAGGGGTTCCTCTAGGTTCTTCCCTTGGCCCTATATACTTTTTACTTTACATTAATGATCTTCCAGATATTCTCATATCTAATGTGGCATTGCTTGCTGATGAGGCTACCATTTATTCTTGTCTTGATGCCAACTCTCTCTAATTGTTTTTAGGTTGCATTTGTGCTTGAAAAAGATCTTACTTATGCTACAGCATGAGGCTTGCAGTGGCTGATAAACTTCAACTCAGAGAAAACTAAACTTTTTTCAGCTAATTCTTATTGCAATAATCTAGATCTTTCTATATTTATGAAGGGTAATGTACTTGATGAGTCATCAACCCTTCATCTTCTAGGATTAACAACTCTTACTTCCGATCTTTCTTGAAAACCATATATCAAATCCATTGCAAAATTAGCATCTCTTAATGTCGCATCTCTTTATCGTGCTCACCACTTTCGTGCTCCGTATTCTATTCTTTTTATCTATAAACCTCAAATCTATCCTTGTATGGAATGCTGTTGCCATATCTGGGGTGGATCTTCCAACTATGCCTTTTCTCTTTCAGACAAGGTTCAAAAACCCATTGTAATCATAGTTTTACTTGCTCTTGCAGCCAAACAATAACCATTATCATATTGTCGTAACGTTGAACCTCTTTCTCTTTTCTATAAATATTATAATGACCACTGCTCTAAAGAGCTAGTGTCTCTTGTGCCATCTACTAAAATTCATTCTTGTGTTACTCATCATTTTATTAAGTCTCATGCTTTTACTGTGACTAAGTGCTCTAAAAGTTCTTATTCGTCCAGTTTTTTTCCTCAAACATCAGTTCTTTGGAATTCGCTTCCTTCAACTTGTTTTCTTGATTCATATAATTCTCAGTATTTTTACTCAAAATGATTTTGTGGTTTTTAAACATTTTTTGCCGTTACCATAATCCGTGATTCACCAATAGATATATTAGATACACTTTTATTGAATTTATTTTCTAGTTCAGTAACTTTTATTTCTAGAGCAATAATCACTTTGTCCTTTCTAGAGCAATAATCACTTTGTCCTTTCTAGAGCAATAATCACTTTGTCCTTTCTAGAGCAATAATCACTTTGTCCTTTCTCCGTTTTACTTTTAGCGCTCAACAGTTAACATTATTCTATTTTTATTTTGTTTTCTATTGTTAATAAATTACTATTAATTTTTTTAAATAATTATATGCGGTTGCCAAGTTAAAAAAAATGTAAAACCAGGCTCAATATCAATTGCATTTAAACGCAACATTGGTTTTGGTATACTACCAATAAAATTATTAATAATTGACCACATCTCTTATGACTTTGTTCCGTTATACACGGTCAACCAGGTTTACATTTTTTAACTTTCCTTCCAGAAACTTTTGGGAAATTAGAACATATGTCTGCACATGGTTATGGCCAGTCAAGTACTTTAACACTGGTGCATGAATCTTTTTTAATATTCCTTAAATTGATATAGTATCTCCTGCACATTTTTTGTGGGTAGATATTTTTATTGTGAGTGCTAGTGTTAACATAAAAGAATTTTCAATTCTTCATTTATACACATTAACTGGGTTTGTCGTTAAATCTTCTCCACATATTCAACAACAAAAAAATTTAACTTGGTTGAATGGTCATTTCCACAAAATATCTAAATAACAGTTACGTAAGATAAATAAAAACTGTGCGAAAAGAAAAAATTATCGATCTCTAGAATTATCTTTGAAAAATGCTATATGACTGTTGACTGCGCATGTTCAGAAAAGTTTTTAACAAGTATCAATTCGAAACTGCCGTGTTCAACACCAAAAATGTAAACTAACAAAAAAAAAACGATATCTTTAACCACAATTCCACGTGTTATCTCAATAAGAACGAAAGTTTATTATCTGATTTATGCGTTAGAGTATAATATTTAGTAAAATGGATAAGAATTAACAACTTTTTTATATCCTTTAATATAATTTATTTTAATCTACTTTAGAAATTGCAAAAGAAAATTAAAAGATAATAAGGTAAAAATTCTATAATTGTCGTTAAAAAAACTTTTTTTACAGTTTCCTAAAATAAATAACATTTAACAAATATAACTTTTAACTTTAAAACTTATAAACTTAAAACGAAATTAATTTTGAGTATTTTATATTTAAAATTTAAATGTGTGTAAACGTTTTAGCGAAATTGTAATTAGATTTTATAACAATAAATTTGATTTACTGTTGCTTTTCAACGAAACATAAATGTTGTAAAATAAAACAATTTGTTAAAACAAGATTGCTTTTGCGTTTCTTTTTATTAGCAAAATTACGAATTACAGTACCAAAATTTATTGGTTTTGCAATGACAGATTGAATACTAAACCTAGCAAGGTCGTTAATGCAATCCTGACTCGTGGTGGACCTGAGATCCTCAAACTAACACTGAGGTTTCGAAATATACTTTATAGTCTGCATTTTGCCAAGGCATTTAACATTTCCAGTGCGCCCAAGTGTTTTGTATCAAAATTGGCTTTATGAATCATTAATATTTATTTCATCATCATCATGTCTCAATTCATCGAATCTAAGATGTATTGAAGATGTTATATAAAGTATGCGAAATATGCAAATTGATGGTTAATTAAAAGAATATTTAATTAAAAATGCAATCAATGATAACATTTAAAAAAGAAAGCAGTAATATTAATTAAAAAACAATGAGTTAATAATAAAAAATATTTTAATTTATGTGGTGCTGTTGATTCTTTAAGAGGTTCTGGAGATTGAATTGAGTTGAGCAATTGAGCCGATTGTAATTGTTTTTTAATTTTTTTTTTTTTTTTTGATTTTCTTTTGAATAACAGAAGTTATATTGAAGCTTATTGCAAGCGAGTTGAAGGTGGAGTTGACTTTGGAGCTGGTGTTGCAAGACGTATGCTGATGCTAGATGGTGTAGATAGTGGTGCTGGTGGTGGTGGCACTCGCATAGGTCCTCAAATTAACAAGATATTATTTTTGATCCAAATGAGTGCAACCAGATAGATATAATGTGTCAGGTTTCCAACGATTTAAATATGAGTACCTATAATTGTCAAAGTTCGATTTATTTAATTAAATAATTATTTGATTTAAAGTTCGATTTATTTAATTAAATAATTATTTGATTTAAAGTAATTTTTAAAAAGTTGACTAAACTATTTACCTTGATTTTTTTTTTTAATGGCGGGAACGTACACATCAGTGTTTAGCGCCACGTCTGCAAACTACGTGTTGCTTTCCTCGATCACAGGAGAAGCCAATTTCATCAAAATTCCACAAATGACAAAGTGCTTTTGAAAATACCTGCTTCGTAGCAGTGTATTGAAATACTTCGCTATTATTTCTTGCGTGCAAGAAGCGGCATTATATATGAAAATAAATATGAAAATATTACTGATGAAATATTTATAACAGCTCTGATATTTAACTCCATCGGTTGATGAAAACCTTGTACCAATTTTTCCCTGGTGTACCGTTGGCAACCAGATGACATCATTGTAAGTTCTACCAAAGTTCTCCCAATCAAATTATTTGATGAGTGTATCGACCATAGTTTGTTCAAAATGTTACGGAAATCTTGTCTTTGAAGCACTGCTAATTGTTTCACCTATACCGTTGACACGCTTATAATGAGTTGCTAATGGTATGCTGAACGATTGAGAAGCTTTGTTGAGGGAAAGTTTGCACTTTTTATGTTTGCCACTGCAAGCGCAACGATGGTCTTCGGTTCATTTTTTTTTTCTATTTTGCGTGAAAGTAGAGGCATGTTTTAAATTAGAATAAATTTAAATTTATGAGAATCATTGGTCGGTTTAGACGTAATTAATTAATTAAAGCCCTAATTACCAAACAAATAATTGGGGTATTTCAGGGATGAGGTGAGACAGGCACTGAGTGGTGATGTTCTGGATACCTGGGATGAGATGTCAAATACAGTGAGGGATGTGGCTAGGAAGATACTTGGTGTGACATCAGGACAGAAGAAGATAAACAAGGAGACTTGGTGGTGGAATGAGGAAGTTCAAGAAAGTTTAAAAAGAAAGCGGTTGGCTAAAAAGAATTGGCATTTTCAGAAAAATGAAGAAAGTAGACGGAAGTACAAGGAAATGTGAGGCAAGACAAAGAGAGCAGTGGCAAAAGCTAAAGAAAAGGCATATAGTAATCTGTATGAGAAGTTGAACACTAAGGAAGGGGAAAAGGATCTGTACAGATTGGCCAGACAGAGAAACCGTGATGGGCAGGATGTGCAGCAGGTTAGGATGATTAAGGATAAAGATGGAAATGTGTTGTCTAGTGAGGAGAGTTTCTTGGGAAGGTGGAAGGAGTATTTTGAGGAACAGATGAATCAAGAGAATGATAGGAAAAGAAAGTTAGAATAGACAGAGGTTGTGAATTAGGAGGTTCCCCAGGTGAGCAAGGAGGAAGTAAGGGCTGCAATTAGGAGAATGAAGTGTGGTAAGGCAGTTGGACCGAATGATATTTCAGTGGAGGCATGGAAATGTTTGGGAGAGATAGCAGTGCAGTTTTTGACAGGGTTATTAAACATAATCTTGGAAGGTCAAAAGATGCCTGAGGAGTGGAGACAGCATAATCGTGCCAATTTTCAAGAATAAGGACAACGTTCAGAGTAGTAGTATTTACAGGGGAATAAAGTTGATCAGTCACAGCCTGAAAATCTGGGAAAGAGTAGTGGAAGCTTGGCTTAGAGGAAAAGTAGAGATCTGTGAGCAGCAGTATGGACTCATGCCAGCTAAGTGCACCACAAATGCTATGTTTTCTCTGAGAGTGTTAATGGAGAAGTATAGGGAAGGACAGAAGGAGTTACATTGTGTGTTTGTGGACAAAGCTTATGATAGAGTTTCGAGACAGGAGCTTTGGTATTGTATGAGGAGGTCAGGAGTAGCGGAAAGGTATGTGAGGGTGGTGCAGGATATGTATGAGAACAGTGTGACAGCAATGAGATGTGCGGTAGGAATGATAGACAGGTTTAAAGTGGAGGTAGGACTACATCAGGGATCAGCCCTGAGTCCCTTCCTGTTCGCAATTGTCATGGACAGACTGACGGACAAAGTTAGACAGGAGTCCCCTTGGACTATGATGTTTGCTGATGATATTGTGATCTGTAGTGAGAGTAGGGAGCAAGAGGAGGTAAACTTGGAAAGATGAAGGTTTGCTTTGGAAAGCAGAGGAATGAAAGTGAGCAGGAGTAAAACAGAGTACTTGTGTGTGAATGAGAGGGCAGACGGTGGACAGGTCCAGTTACAAGGAATTGATTTGGTGAAGGTTGACGAGTTTACCTACTTAGGGTCGAGGGTACAGAGTAATGGAGGAAGTGAAAGAGACGTAAAAACGAGAATGCAGGCAGGGTGGTGTGGATGGCACAAAATGTCTGGTTTGATCTGTGATAGAAGGGTGTCGGCTAGAATGAATGGTAAGATCTATAGGACAGTAGTGAGATCTGCTATGTCGTATGACTGGAGACAGTGGCACTGACAAAGAGACAAGTGAGGGAGATGGAGGTGTCTGAGATGAAGATGTTAAGATTCTCATTTGGAGTGAAGAAGTAGGATAGGATCAGAAATAAGTTTATTAGAGGATCAACACATGTAGCATGTTTTTGAGATAAAGTTAGAGAATCGAGATTGAGATGGTTTGGATATGTACAGAGGAGACGGGAGAGCTATATTGGCAGGAAGGTTTTGGGGATGGAACTTCCAGATAAGAGGAGTAGTGATAGACCTAAGAGGACGTTTATGGATGCAGTGGTGGAGGATATGAGAGTGGCTGGTGTGTCAGTGGAGGACACTCATGACAGGGCTAGATGGAGGAGTTTGATCCGCTGTGGCGACCCCTAAACGGGAAATGCCGAAAGAAAAAGAAGAAGATAATTGGGGTATTTCATTCAACCCCTTAGTTCACCATTTCCGTTTTAAATCCATAACTTTTTACCGGAAACAGAAAGTTTAATTTTGAAAAAAGATTTTTGATCAGCTACACAAGAATACGTTTTAATTTCAATGCCAGCAAATTTGACATTCATTAGTATTATGTCTATTTTTCAAAAATTAAAATAAAAATTATTACGCGCCCGAAAATTTGACCATTCATAAAAAAAAAAATACTTTTTTTATATCATAATTTTATATCACCTTATTCAGAAAAAAGTTCTCTGCAATATGATCAAAAAATGTTTATTCAATAAATAAGTAGGAGCAAAAGATTAAATATTGTCATAACTTCTTTATTCTGTCCTCTATTTCATATGCCCTGCTTTTATTTTATAAAGTACAAACTAAGAAATGTTTACAAAAATATTAACATTAAAATAAGATTGTCTCAATTGATAGATAATACCATAAATAAATTAGATAAAACAAGTAACAAACGAGTAAACAATTAGAAGATAAAGAAAGAACTAAAAAGTTGAAAAAAAAAAAAAAAAGCGATTTATTATAGTGATTAATGTCAGCAATTATTTAATTTTGTTTTTGAATTTATAGAATAATTAGGGTAATAGAATAGGTTAACTTAAATAAGTTAAATTGTTTTTTAGTTGATTTAGTGTTTCAGATGATTTTACTTCATTGATCTATTTTTTAAAAAAAGCAATAAAAACAAGATAAATTAAAATCTGTGTGTAACAAACACCGCTTCAATTTAACTTTAAACTGATTAAGAGAAATATTCTTTTCGGCAACATTATCTGAAAAATTTCAGACGCGTACAGGAAATAAATTTAAAAAGAATGCTCCTAGAAAATTATCTTACCTCAAACCTCTCCCGCTCTACCCCCCCTCCCTCCTCCTCCGTCCACCTGTTGCCATTTTACATATTATATTTCATAGTCGATAAAATCATTGTTTTATACTTTTCAAAAACTATTTAATATATTAAAAAGTTTTGGAATTTTTCACATTTTAGTTTTTAATAAATTAGTCTTATAAAGGATAACAAGTTTAAAATGTTGTTAAACTTTAAATATCAATTTTTGAAATTATTTTATATAATTTTGAAACTTTTTTTAAGTTTTTCTATTTTATTTTTAACTTTTTTTAATAAATAGTTATAATAAAGAGTTTTATAGTTTTAATAATAAATTTTATAATAAAAGTAAGACACTATTAATTTTTTATTAGTTTTTAATGAAAAATCTTTCATAGTTAGTGATTGGTTTTATAATCTTTCATAGTTAGTGATTGGTTTTATAATTTTTATATCCAATTCATAGCTATGAGTAAAAGCACTGCTTTTTCTCATAGCCATGAATTCGAGCGTCTTGTTTCAATGAATTTTAAATATAAAACCTATATTTGTTGTTGCATGTGATGGAAGGCCTTGATGAAAATCCAAATTTTCCCAAACAATTGCAAGTTGCAATGGAAAGATTTTATAAAAGTGATTTAGATGTTTATCTAACAGAAACTCAGACACATCACTTTTATAACAGGGTTGAACGACATATGGCTGAGTCGAGAGTGAGCAAGATTAGTTTCGTCACATGATCATTTTGGGACACATCTAAATACATCTAGAAAGACGATTAACATGAATCAAAAAAACATTTATTTTTTTTGATAAAGTTGCAGAAGCACTATCTTAAGTATGGTCGAATATAGTAATTGATAACTACTCAGTTTGTGCTGAATATGTTAAACCTTCTTAACTGCCACCATAATTGGTGTAAACCTCGACAAAGTTCCTAAAAAAAATCTTTTCTTCGACGTTTTTTACATTTGAAATGTCTTATGCTGGTGAAGAAAATTTTTATTCGTGAGCCAAAGGTAACACGAAATGCTCCTGAACCTTTTCTTCTCTAGCGCAGCACTTGGGATGTAAAGGTTTAACAATTTTAATGAAAGCTTCTTTTAATTTGTATTGTCCATTAATTTCACAACTAAATATTAATCAAAGAACATGCAAAACTTGTCAAATTAATCACGCTTCTAAAGCAAGTGTTAAGCATCACAAATGCGTAATAGGTAACATAATCTTCCTCAGAGAAATAAAAGTAAATAAAAATAATTAAAAATAAATAAAAGTAATCAGTAAATAAAAATACTTCTGATTAAATTCATGTCGTCGAAAACTTGACTGAGTAAAACCACCTTTTGATTTAGATTACTAAAATTTAAATTAACCTTTTATTAATGAAGATTGTATTAATTAATTTGTTTAAGAAATATGTTTTGAACACCATAAAAATAATATTTTTATGACGTTCTTTAATTTGCAATTAATTAAGCTTTTTTTTAAGACCCTCCCTTAAACACAACCTTTAATTTAAGGTACCAAACAAACATCCTCACCAGTTTGTAAATTTTGAAAGTTACTTTCCTGTTACCAGCAAAAGCGCTTGAAAATCAACAATACTAATTTTTTAATTTGTCTTTTTTATTAAATTTTTTGCAAATGATCTTTAAAATGATTGTAAAATAATACACTGTCTCCATAAAACAATACACTACACTGCATTTTTTTTAGGTGTTAGGTATTTTATTTATACTTTCCAAATATTTATAATTTCTATTTTTCTCAAGTTTCTTAGTTTGATATATTTATCAAAAATGGCTGATGATGTAATCTTGTTACATAACATGTGTGGAGGGTATGTAAAAAACTGTGACATAACTTAACTGTGACAGAAATTTGACTGTCTTCCGGCTGGAGGATAGTCAAAACAAGTCAAGCATAAATTGTGCGGTATCATTAAAAACTCCGCCATTCCTAAATAACTAATAAACGTAACCAAGTAATGGTTTAAACTCAGACGTTGCATTTATAAAACGCCTCAAACACTTACAATAAGGTGTTAAATGAACGTCCCTGCCCGTTTGTTTGGCATTAAAAATTCACAATATTTTTACCGATCGACCCCAAATGGGTTTTTCTAAAAACTCTTTTAAAACAATATTTTTAAAAGTTTATATATTTTAAAATAGCATAGTCAAGAAACTATATTAATAAAAAAGTAGTAAACAAATTTTGCAAATATTTTTAGTATATTTAACACAAATATTTTTCGTAAGAATTAATTTTTTTTCAGCAAAATGTCATATTTTTCAATTTTTTCTGCAAACTCTGAGCAGTTATATTTTCTTAAACTAAATTTGGTAAACAAAATAGCTGCTAAAATTTTCATAGTAACTAAAGATTTCTAATCAGTCTTAATATCATTGGTCATCGGAAATGCTCGCTCTACGGAAGCATTTGCTTCTGGCAAACATAACGCGACTACCACCGTAAATTTTAACAACTTGTTAAAAGGAACGTGATTGTTTTTAAGAATTTTTTTATGCTTAAAAAATTTCAACTCGCTTGTCACATTCAACAGACTGTGAGACCCAAAAAGTAAACTTTTTCTTTGCGCAATATAAATTCTTCGACTTTCGTCAAACAATTAATTGTCATCAAATTGTGAATTTAATAAATTTGGAATTAACTCTTTTTGTTTTCTGTTTGATATTTAAACTTTTGAGTCTGAAACGTTTCAAACAACAAAGGCGTTTGTTGCAGCAAAAAACGTTTTTAAATTTTATTTATTGTTAGCTACCTCTACATTTGTTAACATCAACTTTGGATGCTTAAAATGAAGAGGATACACAGTTATTTTCACAAAAACTAACATTTGGTCAAAGTAGTCAGATGGCTTTAGAAGAAATGTTCAATGAACTGGCTAATTTGCAGGAAGAAGTCAATAGATACGGAAAATACAAGTTCAAGCAATGCAAATGAGAGCCAAAATATCGACTTTGATTGGATACAATCTTATAGACCCCTTCAATTAACAATAAAGAACGAGTTTACTTAGTCAAAAAAGAACTGTTTTGTGATTTTGAAACAAAGTATTTGCGTGATGAGAGTTCTGAGAAACAGTATTCCCCTGTGGGATTAATTTTTCAGGAAGTTACAAAATGGTTAATGCTCAGATTGTCGTTGGCAAGATTATTCAAAAAATAAAAATGTTATACTTTGTTTTTGTTGTTCTCAGATTTAAAAATTAAGCTTATAACTGAAAGAAAATTGGCGCTTTTTTTTAATGTTGTTTGCCTTCCCAAACCCAAGAAGGCCACTAAAGTTGAGGAGGCAACTTTATTGTGGTTTCAACTAAGCATTAACCCAGTTATTTATGTAGGAGAGTGCAGTACAAATCTTAATTTAAAATAAATTTTGAACTGAGCTCTTTTTCGTAAATAACCGGATTTTGACAACCTTACTAAGCATGGGATTTTCGAAGATGGACAATTGCAAAGTTGCGATTTTTTTCTGTTTGTTCCAAAAACAACCCGAATTTCTCAGAGAACTTTGTAAAAAAAATTAAAATCCTACTATCGCATGCGATAGAGGATTTTAAGAAGAATTCGCCTAATTTTTAGCAATGGCTACTAAATCATTTCAAGCTAACGCGGCCGCTTATGGCTTATGGCTAAGCGGCTTATGGGTCAACAAAAACAATGAGTGAAGTTCCTTGAACGAGCCCGGCAAGAAGAAGAGAAGGAGGAACTATCTTGTTTTTGCAAACAGGAGGCAAAGAAGAAAGATCCTCATTATAGGGTTCGGTGCATTGTTGAAGTTGACCCAACGTGGTAAAAGTTCTATGTTGTTGAGAAAGACGGTCTCCAAGTGCAGACTGCCATGAATGCCACGAGCAGGTTTTGTCTGTCAATGACAAAGATATTATGAACTTTGGGTTGCACCTTCGAGATAAACACTGCAACATTTTTGAGAAATAAGGGCTTCCAACGCTAGAAGACAGACAAAAAACATTGCCGGCCCTTCAGCGATGTCTTCGGCAAGATGTATAAGATGAAGATGCTTAACGAGGAGCTTAAGACGTACTACCTCAAAAACCGCACCAGGAGGTCTCTAAACCTGAAGCAACGAAATCCAGATAAAGTTTATCAAGATCTAACTTTACAAAGCTTTCCAATTTTAATTTTTACGTCTTCATATTTGATTTAATGACATTTCTTAAGACCTTAGCATTCATGTTTGTGAAGGCTACAAGGACAGATTTATGCAAGAACTCATCTAAGAGCATCCACTGCACAAAGAATTATTGGAAAAACAGGTTGTACAATGTTTTCATATGCATGCTGTATAAAAGGTGCAAAGCTGAAAATTCAAGAATAAAATATTGTAATTACATTAAAGTGTAAATGAAATTTAAATATATTTTTAAGAATCTGAGAATTGTCTGCAATGAGACAACAAGTGATACAATGTTGCTTGCGTATGTTGAAATAGCCTCAAAAGTTGGTGCTGTGATTTAAAAAGTGGCGTGGGTCCATTAAAAAGATATTAATTTTTTAATGGACCCATGCCACTTTTAAAATCATAGCACCAACCCTCGCCACCAACTACTTTAACAAAGGATTGCAGACCATTGCTCCAAAAATTAAAAACTTGACAGAAGAGGCAACAAGTCATCTATTTCTCAGCTTACTCTACTTCTCTATCAAATAATATCTTCCTCTATCAACTAATCTACTATTCTATCGGCTATTCTACCGCTGTACCAACTATTCTATTAACTACTCGATCACTATCAATATCACTCTGCAAGTTCCCTTCTTTCAATCCCTCAGGCAACTCAGTACCAAGAGGACAAGATTGCAGTCTGACATTATTGATAAACTTTTTGTCAGAAAAATTGTAACAGGTTAGACATAAGTGTGTGTATAGGCAGTAGTGCGCAAATCATCGTATGTTTTTTTTTTTACTAAGTTTTAGGAAAAAAAACAATGATTTGCGCAGTGCTTACAATGTAAAAGCTAACATTACAATTGCAAAACAATTTTTGTTATGACAATGTTAAAAAATTTTTAATTTTCTTATATTCGGTGTAGTTAAGATTATTTAAGAGTTATTCCAATTCTTTTATTTGGAATTAGCATGATTTTGTCAGCGTATTATGTCCAAACAAGAGCTTTAGATGTTATAATTTTTTATTACACCAAGTTTTTATAATGTTTAAAAAAACTTTTCTCTTTTTTATACGATTTTCAAAAAAAATTTATTATCTATAATTGTGAATCTAAAGAACACCATTTTTGAGTCTTTAGATCAATTCCGCTCAACAGCGTTAATTTAATTTTAGTTGAAATTTTTTGAAAAAGTGATTTAATATACTATCCTAGCTCTTATCTGTTTTAGTGCATACTAATTTAATATAATTGTCAAAACACATCATTTTTATCAATTTTCATTAAAAAAATAAAACCAAGAAAGCGCTTATAATTAAGAAAAATTGCCAATGAACGATCAAAACAGATCATATTATTAAACTACGATGTTCATTTCACCTAAAAAACGTATTTATTTAAAATCTTATTTAAACTTCGTAATATTAAAACGACTTTTTTTCTTTTTTCTTTTTAAAAAAAGAAATTTGATCTGGGTTTTTTTGATACACAAATTTTTATCGTTTTAATTTTTTTCGTCTTTTTATGATTCACAGACCTGATCATTTAACGGAAATATGTTTTAGTCAGCAAAATATTATACAGGCTTTATAACCATTAAAAATTGTTTTAACTACACTGAGTACTTAACATCACTTTACAATAGAAAATTTGTTGTAATGATTTTTAGGATTCGGCACAAGATAAAACGCCACAAACTTCTTTGCTCTAATCCTAATGACTTTAATTCAATCAACCTAAGCAAGTCAAAATGCAGGTCCATCATCCAAAAAACCCAAACCAACTTTAAAATATTTTGAAAGCAATTTTTGAGACGTAAAATCGGTAGCAAGCAGCCACAACTAATTAGTACTTGTTTAAATCATTTGTACTTGGTTACACTCTTACATTATTTTTATGGTTATTAACCAGTGACAGATTGAAGTTCAGAGCCGTGGGGGGCATGTGAATGAGTAAGGGGTGACAAGGGATGGGGATGGCGCATTCACCCCTAGAAACAATTTTTTTCAAGAATTGCACTTGTACTAAATATATTTTATTGATACTTTTATGTAACTTTTATCATAACTATTAATTACGTCTAAGACATTTAACAACCTAAAGTTTGCTTTGGTTAACAATTATCGTTAAAAAAAGAAACATTTAATATTATTGCAATAGTTTGGTTATTTAAAAATATTTTTACACTATACATCTTACTAAAAGCAAGCATTAAGAAGAAATTTACTTTCCTGCTAGTTTATACTAGGGCTGCTAGTTCGAACATGTTCAAGTTCGAACGTTCGAACTTTACGCAAAAATTTTAACGTTTAAGTTCGAACTTTTTTCTCCTAATAGTTCGAACTTTTAAATTTTTAAAAATGATGTCTTTTCATTAACCCTTGGCAATCCAATGTCCCGCGTGACGGGACATCGTGAAGTTGTCGTTGCAGTCTAATGTCCCGTGCCACGGGACATCTACTATGTTGATGTTTATACAGAAAAATATCTATTTAAGCTAACTCGGAAAATTTACTAGGTTCAATTGGTAATATTGTAGTGTGTTTTGTAATAAAATATTACTTCCGCCTAAAATATCACATCCCCCATAGAAAAACCGAAAACGAGAATGCGTTTTCAAGTTATTGCACTTAGAAGTGTATCTAGTACGTCCAAAATATTATTCTATAAGACAATATATTAAAAACGCAACGATCAAGATTCATAAAACGGTTTTGTAAATAATATACTATAAATGAAGTCAGCATTAAATGGTAATATATTTTAAATTCATACTTGTGAAATTTTGATCTTAATATATTGCGTGACAGTGATTATGTAGATTACACATGGGGGATGTGATATTTTAGATACCAAATACTAATACTTTGCAGTATTTTAAATGTTACATAGGGGGAATGTAATATTTTAGAAGCCTGGATAAGGGGAAAGTTATATTTTACGTAGGAATTTCAGCTTCTTATTGTCATATATATATAGATTACACATGGAGGATGTGATATTTTAGAAACCAAATACTAATTTTTGCAATATTTTAAATATTACATAGGCGGTGTAATATTTTAGAAGCCTGGGTTAGGGGGATGTAAGATTTTACGTAGGAACTTCAGCTTCTTATTGGGATATATAGACAACACATATACTGAAATAGTAGTAGCTCTTTTTTATTTTTTTCAGCTTTGTTGAAAGATGTTTAAAAATATATGATATATGTATGTATACAATATATGTTTATTTAGAAAGCTTATAATAAATTTACAACTTTTTTCATTCTTTATTTTCATTATTTTTTTTAGCTTTTTAATGTTTAATTTAATCTTCTATTTTATTTAGATGCAATTGAGCTAACAATAAAAAAATGCAAAATTGTTCAACCAAGACTTTGAAAAGGCTTATTAAAAGGCATAAGGCTTTGAACGAGTTAATGAGTTCTAAAGATTCAATTCACACAACGAACACATTTTTATGCTTGTATTTTTATGTCTTAGTTCATAAACATTTAAGGAAAAGAAATAATTACAGTTTGTCATTGTTGTTTCTTTTTTTGTGTATTTTTAAATTTAAGGAGAGAGGGCTAGAAAATATTTGGAATCTTTTTTTAAATAAAAGAAGCTTCTTTATTATCCCAATAAAGTAACAATTTTAAAGTATGATCTTATTAACATTTTTTTGTGGGTGGTATAAGAGAAGGTGCCTCTGATTCTCGAGTCAATTTTGAGTCTTTCCAAGTCCAGTTTAAAAATCGATTTATATATATTTATAATGATAAATGTAAAATCATTGTGAATTTTTTTATTAAGAAACATCAAATATCAATGTGTAATGATAAAGAATACTGTACAAATACTGTATGTGCATTGTAGTATATTTATAGTACTGTATAGTATTATGGAAAAGACGAGCATAAAAATTTTGGGGATTGCGATTATTTACTGTTAACTAATTTGAAATTAAAACAGCTTGTTGATTATTGTTGTTTTAAGCCCATTGCGACATCGAAATGCTTTCGCGAATGTTTTAATCATTTTGACAACGAAACAATGGAGCAATTATAAAAAATTTATATTCGTACACACTTAGAATATTTGGTTTCTTTATTTACTTAATGATATAAACGCTTTAAATTGTGTCCCACATTGTACGACAAGGATTTCAACAATTAAAAATTGTGCTTATAATGACAGCTTGATGGCGAGGAATTTGACAAGTTTAAAATAAGGACGAAAGCGTGGTGGTTTAGTTAAAATGATTAAGTTAGATAATAAAATTGACTATATCGATTGGCATGAAAGACTTTAATTTCAATTTAACGAGTCGAGTACAAACGCGTAGCCGTGGTAACGAAATTCCGAACATAAATTGCCGGTAATTATAATATTTGTCAAACAGTTCGACTTGAGCAGTTCAGGAAAGGAATGAGTTCAAACAAAGTGAAGTGAAATTATATTATTAAATATTTATTATTTGGGGTTAAAAGTTGAGCCCACAAATTTTTATTTCAAATCCACCTTCGTCTGACGTGTCAGAAACTTTTCAAATTTTGTTACGCATAATACTGGTCTCAAAGCATCTTTAAAGAACATTGAAAATATTTAAATAATATTCTTGTTACTTTTTTATTCAAAAGTCTCTATTCTACTTATTAAATATTTATTTTTTCTTCAACTTAATTTAATCTAAGTTGTTTAATTTTCTACGTGTAGTCTTAAGGCTAAGTAGGTATTGAAATTTATCCCCCTTCCTTACTTGCCTTACCAAGTTACGCATTAACTACCAGGGCTAGTCCTACAGGTTAGTCAATAAAAAGCCCCTCCAGACCACAACATAAGTCACGATCTTTCGGCGAAGCCATCAGCAACACTTGCATGTGGAAATAGACGTTTTTAGAGAAAAAAAACATAACTATTAGAAAATAGAAACATAAGCGTTACAAAGATAGGCATACAGAAAGGAGACAGAACGCTCATTTTAAAAGACAAAACTAAAAGAAAACAATAAATTTCTCTACAAAATAAATGATATTAAATGTTGTTTTTTTTTCGTACGAAAGACATAATTTAGTATAATAAAAGTCAAACGTGTGCAGCACATTTATCGTATATTATATATGTAGCCTAACTGCTTTCCGTATGTGCCATTAGGACACACTTAATGATTTTCTTACGATTATGTATGTATATAAAAAGTCCCTAATTCGAAATATGTCAACAGGTTTAATGTACTCATTACAATTTTGAAAAACTCAATTTTGAAATAAGGTGGAAAAAAACGAACATTACTTTAAAAATATTTTAGCATATTTAACAGAGAGCACTTATCCAGCTGGTTTTTGAAAAGATGAGAAACGAAGTTTGAGAAATGTGTCAAAAAGTTATTGTGTGCTAGGTACTGGTAATAAAAGTCAAAGTTCAAATTCAAATATTTCATTGAATTAAATGAAATTGAAAGTATATTTGTTCAATATTTACTACTCTTAGATAACAAGTTGAAGCATAGAGTATATGTGTATAAGATATGTGGAAACTTATATTATGCGGATATTGTTGTGGATACGGAAAAGCAAAAATAATTTTTGCTGCGGAACATGATAGTCCTTTAGGGGGTCATGGTGGCACAAACAAAACAATAATGAAAATAATGGAAATATATTATTGGCCCAATATTACCGGAGATATTAAAAAATGGGTAAAGTATTTTGCTTTTAAATTTATCTAATTGCATTATTTTTATTTTATTATCATAGTAGAGTTGTAAAACCACTACCTACGGCCTTGGGAAGTTAAGATAAAAGGTTAAAAAATAAATAAAATAATAACTCTTTTAATAGATAAAACAATGCATTCGATGTCAAACATCGGGTCAACTGCTTTCCGCATCCGAACCTTTACATTTCTTAAAGGTAACTTAATAAAGTGTTTTTAAATATCTTTCTAGAATTTGGAATCTTTAATTTAGTATATTATACAAATGTATAATGCATTATGTCTACTTTCTTATGTTGCATTATGTTGAAATATCGTGTTTAGACCACAAGAGTATGGGAAATTATTGGTATAGACTTCGCTGGACCATTTACTAAAACATCAATGGGTAACAGATACTTCATGAGTTGCACCGATTTATTTTCTAAATGGCTTTTACTTTTTTTATTTTTTTTAGTTTACAATTATTAATCGTTATATAACAACATAACAATATATAAACTTGGTATTTGAAAGAAGATCCAAAGATCTTGTCGCCATATAAAATATATCAAACGTGTATATATAATATAATAAAAATACAATTGATTTAATAACTATTAACAATGTAGAATAAATAAAAACAGAAAATAACTTTACATTTCAAAAATATTTATATATATTGTCAGTTAAAAGTTTTTTAATTTAGTTTTAAAAACGGAAAACGAAATAGACAAATCATTATTTGGAACAACAAATTTGTTCCATAAATACGGTGCTCGATAGTTTATGCAAAATTGATTAAACTTTGTTTGACAAAAGGGTTCAATTAATAAATTATTATTTCGTAAAGTATATTTGTTTATACCTTTATGGGTAAAAAGTTCTTTAAAAATGAACAATCGTTTTTCACTTTTACAACAAAACATAAAACATAAAATATTATAGACATAGAGTTCGTAAACGTTAAGTGCTTTAACGTTTTTAAATAAAATATTAGAATGAGAAAAACAATTTTTAAAACATATTAAACGCATTGCGTGTTTCTGACGATGGTAGAGATTTTGTTACTTACTTTTAGAGGTACTTCCCCAAACAATATTTGCATAATTTATATAGCTATGAATAAATGAGTAGTAGAGTTGAATTAAATTTTGTTTATTTAGATAGTATCTGACCTTATATAGAATTCCAATGCTTTTGGCCAATTTAGTAGAAATAAAGTCGATACGATACTTCCTTGTAATATTTTCATCAAAGTAAATGCCTAAAAGTCTTGTGACCGACTCCTTTTTTACTTCAATTTTATCAATAAAAAGTTTAGGTAAATTATTTGGTAAAAAACGCTTTTTTGCGAGGGAGTGGAAAAGGATCTATTTTGTTTTGTCAATGTTTAAAGTTAACTTGCTTCACTTAAACCAGTTGGAGATGTGATTGAGTTCTTTATTCATATTTAAAAAAAGCTCATAAATGTCACTGTGTGACAGAAATAAATTAGTATCGTTTATTTTGAAAATAATCTCCATAGAAAACAAATTGTTTTCTATTTTTTAAGTAACTTTTATACCGTTTTATTAATTTGCCATTAATTCCGTAAAACTTTAGTTTTTTAAGTAGAATTTTGTGATCGACCGTGTCGAATGCTTTTGATAGGTCAATGAAAATACCTAGTGTATATTGTGATCTACCAAATGAATTGGAGATTTCACGAATGAACTGTGTAATGGTTTGTTCAGTTGAACAATTTTTTTTAAATCCGAAGTGATTTTTATATAAAAGTTTATTTAGATTAAGGTGTAAGGATTAAGATTGTATGTTCTATTGCATATAATTCTTTCTAAAATTTTCGAGAAGGTTAAAAGAACTGAGATAGGGTGATAATTACTAATATTTGATTTTTTCCGTCTTTGTAAATTGGAGTAACTTTAGCTATTTTTAATTGGTCGGGGAATACATCTTGCTGTATAGATGGACTGAACACTTTATAAAGAATACATTTTAAATTTTCAAAGCAATCTATGATTATGTTGCCATTTATATCGTCCGCACTAGCAATCTATGATTATGTTGCCATTTATTTCGTAGCTTTGTTTTTTTTGAGAGATTTGTAAGCTCTCTCAAACTCATCAAAAGATAAGTCAGAACATAAATCATCAATAAAAAGCGAATTATTTATAGGCTCAAGGAAATCACTCAAAGTTTTTTCCGTAATGGGAATCTTATTTGCCAATTTAGTTCCTATATCAATAAAATATTTGTTTGCAATTTCGTTTGGTTCATATATATTTGTTTTATTTATTTTAATTACTTTAGGAAGGGAGTTTGAATTTGTTTTTTGTTATTTCTTTCAACGTTCTCCAAGTATTTTTTGAGTCGTTTTTAAATTTACTAATTAAATTTGAATAAGAATTTTTTTTTAGTTTTTTACGAAATTTTTTCAAATAAATGTTGGTAATTTTTATTTTTTTGTTGGTTTTCATCTGATTTTGTTTTTAAATATTTTATATATAGTTTATGTTTGATTTTGGAGGATTTTCTAAGTCCTTTGGTAATCCATGGACTATTCAAGGTTTTTTTTTTGTTATTTGTTCACAAAGTGGAAAGTTTGCATTACGCTTACCAAATGCCTATTGCTTACGCATTACCAAATGAGGAAGCAATAACGGTAGCAAGAGCGATAATAAAATTAGTTTCAACCTTTGGATTTCCATCCGTCATACTTACTGACAATGGAACTGAGTTTTGTAATGAGGTATTTTTTATTTTTTTATATAATGCAGACCCGTAGGAACAACATTAAGCCGAATCCTTTAAGGATTCGACCTAATGTTGACCTTTTGATTTTGTATAATACAGCATTTACAATAGCAAGTAATAAAAATAATTTATTTCCGTTTTTTAATTAGTTAAGCGATGAGGTATATAAGATCTTGGGTATTGAACGACGAAGAACTGCTGTTTATCACCCCCAAACAAATGGACAAGATGAAAATACAAATAAAAATATAAAAAGGCGTGAATTATTTTATTATTGTTTAAGTTCACAATAAAATAATGATAATAACATCATTATTTTGAAATTACGTTAATTAGAAAAATCAGAAAACTTGTTGACGAAAATCAGTCAAAACTGGGATGAGTTTCTTGATTTAGTTTTATATCCATTACGTATTGAAAGACAAACGTCTACAAAAGTGTCACCTATTAAGTTGATGTTTGGTGGTGGTTCGCCTGTTTGCAGAAGTGAGTTCAAAGAAGTAAGTATATTTGGGATAATATTTTAAGCAATTATATTTACTTTACACTCATAATTCAGTATACCAATACCAGTATGCTTTGTTATTTAGGAGATCGGTATTTCCCCCGCAAATGAAGATGAAGTAAAAGCTGAAGTCGAAAAAAATAAAATTCATATTGAAAATTTAACCAATTTGGTCATTAAAGTAATCACTTATACCACTTAACTTTAATTTAATTTTTAAGATACCATCTTTTATCTTTTGCTTTTTTCTAATTACAATAGTTATAAATTTTAGAACATTACAGAAGCTCAATTGAAACAAAAAAAATATTACGATAAAAAAGAGTTTCAAAAAATATCGAATTTAAGGAAGAATGCATTAAAATTGGGGACAAAGTTTTGTTACTTGATATTAGAGGGAGGAGAAGCAAAGGAGCAGCTTTAAAGTCACGGTTTAAAGGACCTTATGAAGTAAGCCATATTACAAAATGTGGAAATTACAAACTGAGTAGTAATAAAGTCATTATAAAAGGAACCCACAAAAGAGCCCATGTTAAGAAGTTTCTCGAAGGCATTTATGATAAAGGTATGCGCACAACTTATAATAATATAGTACAATTATATTATATAAAATATTATATAAATTAATATATAATATATTGTATAAATTAATATAAGTTTTCCAATAACTACTTTTTTTAACTTCTAAAAAGAAAGCTAAGGAGTTTTGTGAATATTATTGCTAGACAACCAATTTTTTCTAATTTGAAAGACAATTGTACCCTCTACTTTAGAAAAAATTACAACAAAAAGTGAAATAGAAAAAAAACATTCATTGGTGGAAAGCATAAAGGGTAAATAGTAACAACAGATTTTCTTTTTATGTTTCAATTTTTGGTCTGCTAAAGCGTTTTTTTTCCATATTTTATTTTTTAGTGTAATTTTCAAGAAGCAAATAAGGCAGAGCAGATAATTAAAAGCTTTCTAGTTGAAGATAGTAAAGGTATGTATTAAAAAATTACCTTTGCATTTATATTTTTTACCTTTTTATTTTAATTTACATCCAATTTTTTAGAGGCAAATAAGGCAGAGGAGACAATAAAAAGCTTTCTTGTTGAAAATAGTGAAGGTATGTGATAACAAACTACTTTTTATTCATAAGTGTTAAAGTTTTATTTAATTTATGGTTTGTTTTGTAGAGGAAGCAGATTCAATAAAAAGCCTCGAACATAAACCCTGATGATCCTAGTTTGCGCAAATTTTAAACTTATATTTTTATAAAAAATTTGCAAAAAAATAAATCGCAAAACTCAAAACTATAATAAAAATTGAAAAAAAAACTTTTCAAAAAATTGAAAATCTACTATCGTTTGACTCCTGCTATTGCTAAAGCAATCAATAAATTTGCGATAAAAACTCGATAAGTTTGCGAGAGTCCCATTTTTAGTTGCAACTCTTTCTTAACTTTCAAACTCCGAAACACAAATCTTTAACGAACAAGGCCGCTTAGTGGAGAAATAAGTTGAGCACGGTACTTCCAGAAACGTGATGAAGATCGAACTTGGAACTTGTTAAACAAGCGCTCTTCCATTACAATACTATCGTATATAACACAATAATGACAAATGGACTGGCAAAATAAACTTAAAATTTTCTATTATTGGTTTAGCCATCTGCTACAATTTATTGGCCTAAATGAAGTCGTCAGTAAATGGGTGCAATCAAAAAACATGAAACATGGCATTCCATTGAAATTTATAAAAAGTGCAACCAAGTTTATAAAAAAAAAGCAAAGAAAATAAATTTTTATCTGCTCAAATTTCAACGAGAGAATTGGTTCAAGAATTAGAAAAATAAAATCCAATGAAATTAAATTTCCAGTTGTGTAAGCTTGAGAAAAAAGAAAGCGCGCAAACAGTATGATTATGAAAGATAAACCTTTGATTATGAAAGATAAACCTTTGACAGATGCACAAGATTAATATCAAGTGAAAAATTTTAATGTTTTGTTAGATCTAGCAGGTATGCTTTTAACTACACGTTTTGGCCAAATATGACGTTACTTTGGTCTCTTATGATTTTTGCACGATATCAAAAAAAAAAGAATTCAGCTACACCAAAAGAATTTCATGAAACTTTGTGCAGATTTGAATATTGCAATCACAGATGCATCTGGTTCGGTACAAAGAATTTATGCAATGGATTGCAAATATTTCCCAAGATTGTTCCAGAGGGTTTCTTGTCTTTTCTTGATGCATTACGTTCCTCTTATGATCATGGTATGAATACTGCTCTTCTAAATGTTGCTTTAGCCTTTGAATAGCTTCAACAATTTCGATCACTGTTGCACTGGGTGAAAGAAGTTTTTCCAAGTTAAAATTAATCAAAATATATTTGAGAACGAGTTTGACGCAAAAACGTGTGAATAGACTGGCAATGATATCTATTAAATGCGATATTGTCCGGTCTCTGCATTATTCACATTTAATTCGAGAATTTCCTGCCATCAAAATTTTTGTGCAACCAAAGCACAAAAGTTTGGTTTTTGTTGAAAGCTTATGAGGTCTGCATAAATGTAAAATTAGCTGGTGTAAAAAATCAAAATTCAACAAAATATTTGAAAAACAGTGTTTATAAAATGCATGGAGAATTGCAAGAAAGTGCATAATTTTCTGTTTCAACTTCTAAAACTTTTTGCTTCAGATGAGACGGGGGATAAGCTCCTACACAGAACTTACTAGTTAAGCCCCTATTCGGGCTTTTATCCGTTGATGAGCCTCTTTGCACTTGGCAGGGGCGCACATAGACTTTATGATACCCAGGGTATATTATTAAAAAATTTTTATATATGACCCCCCCCCCCCCCAACCACCACCAAAATAAAAATAATAAGAAAAGTAAAGCTATTATTTTTAGTACTCACAAAGTATTTTTTAAATTCTGTATTTAAGACAGTTATACTTTACAAGCTTATCTAGCAGCAAAGTTTGAAGTTACAACATTATAATTAACTTTCTTGGTAAGATCTATTTCGATTGAACATTTAATGAAGATGAAGGTAAATAATTTTCTTTTCTTTAGTATAGTTTTCAATTTTTTATTTGGCTATGGTTGTGTTTGATTGTGTTGAATGAAATTCCTCCATCTTTAATGGCTAATATTTTTTTAATTTCACCAAAACATTTGACTCTTCATCAGCTTTGTGATTTTGTTTGACAATATAGAAGCATCCGAAGCTATTTGAATTTTGCTAGACTTACAATGATCTTCAATTGCAGACCTTCTACTACTATTAATATCGAATTGGCTTTGAAAAACTAAACATTTAATGAGCTCATTTTTTACCTGCGCGATAAAAGTAAATATTTCATAACAAAGAAATGAGGGAAAATAGACGTAAAAAAAGGCGTAAAATGTGTACTTACGTAGTAAAACCACTAATTTTAACCCCCCTCCCTCTGCAAACTCCCCTCCCCTCCTCCTCCCACCTTATCTGCGCACGAATTTTTTTTGCGAACCGTGGTCTTATTGGTTGTTAATGATGTAATATTATTGTTCTTCAGGCTAAAATGTTTACTTTGCTATATATTTTAAGGACTTTTTAAAGCAGAATCATAAACTATAATTAACTTAAAAGAAATAAAATCTATTTAGAAAAAGAAATTTAAGTCTATTACATTTTTTATATTATTTAATTTATATATAAGAATTGAAGAGCAAGCGTTTTTTTAAATACCATCACTTTAGATGTCGTTAAAATAACGCAAAAAAGTTCGCATTTTACCGGTGTTCACAGTTTGCATTTTACTGACTTTTTTTAAACTCGTAAAGTTCAATATTTTTGTTAAAAAAACAAGAAAGCAGTTGTTTTTTTACATTCCTCTAAATTTGACTATAACTTAAGTAACGTTGATTTTCTAATGTTATAGTTAAGTGTTTTAGCAACATATCTTGTAGTACATAAAGTTAAAAAACATCAAAAATAGTACCGTGGTGTGACCTAACAAAGTCCTATGCTGTAAGAAAGTCCTAATGTAACAAATGATAAATTTTGTATATTATAAAATAAATATTTTGAGAAAATACTTTTTTTTATTTTAACTAAATGCTTTTGAAAAAACTTTCCATAAAAAAATTGGCTGAATTGGTGGAGAATTCGGCAAATTAGAGTATTTGTTTTACTGAGATGTAAATAGTCAATATAAGCTGGTGCATTGAACATTGCGTCAAAGGTGAAGAGTTAATTCTTTTATGGTAAAAATCTTGTTGTTAAAAAACTATTTTGATCAATAATGACACATGAACGTGGCAAGTTTGGAGTTTGCATGTTAAAACGACCGATTTACACGTAAAAACTAATATTTTCACGAAAAGTTTGACGTGACTTTCTTTTTCCTCTTTTTTACCGTAGAAAAAGTCCTAGCCTACAAGAGAAAGTCCTAGCCTTAAAGATTTTACAAGTCATATTCACAACAGGGTATGGATGAAGCATTGGATAAAATAAAAAAGAAGACTATGACAATATATACAGCATCTAAATTTTATAAAATACCTAAGACAACCCTTGTTCAACGAACACAAGGTCGAGCAAAGAGTCAAATAGGGCGTCCAACAATTTTTGATAAAACCATAGAGGTTAAAATTAAAAATTGACTAATTGATATGGCCAACGTTGGTGTGCCAGTCACAAAGTAACTTATTTTTAAGGGTGCATCTATTTTAGCACATAAAATGAATCTTGACCAAAAAGTAATTGGCACTCGTTGGGCACGCAATTTTTTCAAAAGACATTCGGCACTTTCGATTCGAAAGGCTCAGACACTTCCAAAACATAGAACACTTGTTTCCAAACAAGATATTAAAACGTGGTTTCAAAAAATAACAAAGTATATGGATAAAAATGATTTAGTGTCTTTGTTTGAGGATCCCAATCAAATTTGGAATCTTGATGAGTCATCGTTTGATTTGTGTCCATCTATTAAAAATGCAATTGGACATAAAAACAAACGATTGTATAACATCACTGCAAATAGTAATAAAGAAAGTTTCTCAGTTATGATAACAGTAAAAGCAAGTAATTTATTTGCACCACCTTTGGTTTTGCATATGAAAGGCGAATTCAACCAGAAAATGCAGATGACTTTCCTAAAGATTGGGTTATGGGTAAATCAGCCAAAGGGAACTAGATGTCCCAAACATTTTACAATTATATATCTGGAACTTTAATTGATTTTTTAAGAAAAAATAATGTCCTATTGCCAATAATTCTTTTTTTAGATGGCCACAAATCACATTTGACCTTAGATTTGGGACAATTTTGCAGAGAAAATGGTATTGTCATCATTTGTTTGCCACCTAATTGCACCCATTTTGCACAACCATTTGACCGAGTTTACTTTCATATTGCGAAAGATATATTTTTTTTTTGGTTATTTTATTATTGTTATTTGGACCGACATAGTTACAGAATGGAGAATGCAAAACCTTGGAGTTACTCTACCGAAAAGGACATTTGCGCCCCTGCTCCAGAATGCATTTGCTAAAACACAGGAAAATCCAACTTTAATACCAAATGGATTTAAATGCTGCGGTTTGTGTCCTTTTTTATTAGAAAATTTGGACCTTACAAAAGTCCCGTTAAATGTACAAGAAAATGAAACTCCGGTTATAGCCGAATTGTTAAGTCCAATCGATAAAACCAAAAATGATTTAGAAACTGATATGACACATGGCCAATTAAAATCTTTTAGAGCCCATCGTAATCTTATGTATTGGACAAGTGCAATAGAACAAGAAGCCTTATTTTATTACTGGCAGAAGAAAATGGACAAAATAGAGGGTGTTGATCCCACAACTCGAGAAAAGAACATGGTTCTAGAAACACCATTAGAGGAAATTCTAGTAAGTAATGAGAACTTAACACAACCAGAATCAACAATTGAATATAATGAGACAGCTTTAGCACCAGTCCAAGGACCTTTGCAAGCAAATGACAATGTTTTCGAGTCAAAAAGTTAGCTTAAAAGTCTAAAACTAAGTAAAATTATACGTAGAATAACGGAAAGGAATTTTTAATTTTATATTATGCGTAGAATTAATAAATCTCTGTCAGAAAAATGCCTTTAGTGTATTAGTCATTTTAATATTCAAGAAATATATAATACTAAACATTAGGACTTTTTTTTATTCCAATCAAAATTATAGTACTTTCTTTTTGTCATCACCTCGAACTTCATTACAGTATAAGTCAAGACTTTTTTGAATGTATTCACGCCTAAAATAGGTTAAAACTGAAAATTTATTTATTGTTCTACAATATTCTCAAAAACCAAGAATTCGAATTCATAATTTATTAGTATTAATTCGCTCTTATAAATTGAGATATCGAAAAAAAAATTAGTTACCACGGTAACTAATTTTTTCTTTAATGTGATCTTTCAGTCAAATTTGTATAGACCGTCAGACGTAAAATACAAATTACTCAGTACATTAGTACGATGCTGTTTTTGATGTTTTATAACTTATAGTTGTTATAGTTGAGTTTTTAGGAATTTAGTTATTTATTTTCTTAACTATAATTAATTAAATCAATAGTTCAATAAAAAATTTTATTTAAAAGAAATTTATTTGTCAAACGCTAACAAACGTGCAAAACCACATCACATCGCTTTTTAGATGAATATGATATCTCAATTCAGTATCATACTGATTCAGTCTGATTCATAGTATAATAATGCACTACACACTCATTTTTATTAAATAAAAGCTTTTTTAATGAAAAAATATAATTTAAGAAACTTTTAAACATAAAAATTGCAATTGTTGTGCAGCTGATGTTGTATATCTGATTTTGGTAGCATTTTGAAACAAATTATGGTTGAATATAAAATTTCAATTTAGTTAAGTTTTTTTAATGCAATAGACACTTATCTTTATTAAATGCAAATTTTTTTAGTTGAAAAATGAAATTTTAGAAATTTTCAAACATGAAAACTTTAATTGTTGCATTGCTGATGACTGCTGCAAATGCAAAATTTTCAGACTGGCTTATAACAGATATTGACATTAAAACAACATTAGTGAAAGGTATTGATGGAACTTTGGTTCTTAGCAATGGTTTAATTACAAGAACCTTTATGACAAGTCCAGGATTTACCACTGTTGAATATTATTCCCATGAAAAAAAATCTTCTATTTTGCGTGCCCTAAATCCTGAAGCTATAGTTGGGTTAGATGGCAAAGTTTACACAGTTGGTGAAGTAAAAACTGATATACCTAGAGGTTATTTGAATCGTACAGCTTTGAAAGAGAATTTACATGCTTCACCTGAAAGTTTTCAATATGTTGGGTACAAGATATCTGATCCTGTTGCACCATATCATTATACTCCAATGCGCGGTGCTCCAAAAAACATCTCATGGCCACCAAAAGGGTTAAGACTTGATGTTTTCTTTCGTGCTCCAGTATTTGCACCTTATTATCACCAATTTGTATCAATTTGCATTCATTATGAAATGTATGATGGGATACCTTTAATGTCTAAATGGGTATCAGTATATGGAGAACCAGTGGCCCAAGAAAATGTTAAAGTTTCTATTTATTCAGTTGAAATACTTTCTGTTAATCAACAATGGACTCAGGAGTCATTTTGGGATGGGCCTTATAATGCATATAATTGGTTTTACATTGAAACTGATCAAACACATGGTACAAATATTCAATGGACAATTGATCCACACGAAGATGAACTTCCTGGGTCATTTGAGCCTATGTTTAATGCTACTTATGATGTTTCTATTACTAAGTCTGTTCCTTGTGTTATGCTTACTGCAGATGGTTTTCGATCTTTTCATGTTCATGAATTGGCCATTGGATCAAGTGATGAAACAAGAAAAGCATTATCAAGACATAGAATGTTTAGACTTTTAGCCCCTCAAGCACAAGAAAATCCAATATTTTTTCACTTGACCCAAACAGATGATCAATCATTCAAGAATGCTGTTGATCAATTAGCTGAAGTTGGATTTGAAATGATAATTTACAGTTTTTGGTCTGGATTTAATTTAGAATCAAAAAATGAATCTTACATTCAAATGATTAAAAAACAGGTTGAATATGCAAACAGTAAAGGAATTGAGGTAGTTTTATTTTAAGTATAAATGTTTTATTTTGTGCTAATAAATTTTCTATTATATATTTATTTTTCCTTAATTTTTTTGTCTTATTTTTACCATGACTATATAATATAACTGTTCATGCAAAATATTTCTTTGTTTTTAAATATATATTATATATGCTATATTAAAGGATAAAACTGTTTTTTTACTTATTACACAGTTCTTTTCAGATATATATAATGGAAGAATATAATAGGATGACTAACTGTCTTCCTTAAGGAGGGCATGCCCTACTTTTTTGACTGTTCTCTGTCCACCTCTTTAGGTCAAAATTTGTTAAATGTCTTTCTTTTACAACTTAATTTCACTAAAAGGTTTAAGCCTAATAAACAACCTACTTTGTTATGAAATTCTTTTTTAATTATTTAGTGAATTATTTTTGTTTGTTTAAAAAGTTTTGTGCATGATTGTTTTTTGGCTTTTTAATGATATTGGGATTTTTAAATTAATTTTTAATTAAATAATATATAAAATCATTTTTGATTTTGATTTTCTTTTTAATGTTTAATTGAGTAACAAAAGAAAGTGTTCATTTACAGATGAATAACAACAAATTTTTAAGCAATTCAAAAAACAGAATTTAGAAGAAGCATTCTGCGTAGTCTGTAATGTAACCATCAATATTGGGAAAATATCTCAATTATATTAAGATATCATCTAATGAAGGGAAAAGTATCTCAATTGTTTTGCAAGTTACCAATACAATTAAGTATTTTAAGAATAAAAATTTTTACATTGACTAGGAATAATATCTTAATCAGTTTGGTAATTTGCAATAGATACGATCATCTATTCAAAATTAATATTTTAAGACAATAATGGTACCAGATACATATTCAAAAATTAGAAGTATGAATGAATAAGTATATTATTTGACTCTATCATGGAGTCAATATACTAAGAATGAAT
>NC_088923.1:41392500-41505000 GCF_038396675.1 Hydra vulgaris
CAGAAAGAGGTTCAGGAAAATTGAAATAATAAGAGACAAGCTCAGACAAAAATTATAAATTCTCTGAATGGAAAGTTGCTCTGTGTTCATTTTGATAGGATGTGGGTGAAACAGGTTGAAGAAGATTTCATAGCCATTTTCTAAGAAAACCAGACAATGCTTAAAGGTGAAGTCCTTCAATCAGGCGCAATTTTTTATATAGTAATGCTGATATAATATAAAAGAAGTCTGTAAATTTTTTTCTAAATATTTGTAGTTTCTGTGTTATGGTCATTGTCTAAGCTAACACTTGGAAAGTCATTATTGGGATTTTGTGGTTTTTAAACTAAAAGGCAATGAGACAACTGTATCCTAAGTTTCTTTTTATATTAGGGAAATATAGGTAAAACTTTCAAATAAAAAAAATGAAAAAAACTGAGGAAAACTCTTCTTAAGTCTAAAAATCATAAGATAAAATCACACATTTTTGAATTTGGGGCCTAATTTAAATACATTTATTTCAAAACATTTTTGAAATAAATGTATTTAACAAAAGATTTTTGTAGGGCATTGTACTGCTTTTGGAAAGGGTATCCCATTGTAATTTTAATGGTTTAAAAAAAATTGAGAGGACATTCTTTACTTTTGTAAAGAATGTCAAAATTACAAATAACTCATTAGTACTTTTATCAAACTGTCAAAATTATAAAACTAGCAATCAAAAATCAGCCATTATGAAAAATGGAAAGGTACCATGATTGAGGGGTAAACACGGGGGGGGGGGGGTAATATTGCATTATTAAAATAACATTTTGTCATAATGATGCTAAATCTTATTTTTTTTTTTTATACAATCGTAGATATGTAAATGCTTTAACTTGATGTTTATTGAACATATATAACTATTTACAGACATTACTTCTTTATTTACAGCTATTTAGTTTTGTTTGTTGAGCATTTTGCTATTTACTTCTGACTTCTGGCATCAGAACAGAGTACCCTGTCCTGATGCCAACGTTGGATTGAACTCAGGTGCCAACACAAGACCACCATCATTTTTGTCCGTACAAAGTTGTGTCAGACCAATATCAACTACCCGATTCAAACTATATTCAACAAACATCAATGTAAAAGTGTTTACATGTCTACAATTGTATATATTAAAAAGAAAAAGAATAAAATTCAAAATTAGCATTATTATTCTTAATGTTATTCAACAATGCCATATTACTCTCTAAGTTTTTTTTTTTCATTAAATGATTAGTAATTATAGAATAGTTGAAAATCTTTTGTTTGAATTAGCATAATTAGTTATGCTAATGCTATGTAATTCAAACTAAAATAAATACTGCCACTATCAAAAATTTTGTTCAAGACAGCTGATTTCTATTTTGAGCCTTAAGATATTTTACTTTCTGGAAAAAAGCTTGAATGAACTACATCTACTGGTAATAACTTAACAAAAGCATTCCAAATCAATTTCTGCTTCAGATGAAAACATTATTATAAGATGTTTTGATGATGAAGTTGATTATAAGATGTTTAAGTTGATTATAAAATGATTATAAGATGTTTTGATGATTCAGATGAAGAATAAAAAGATATCTGACCTCAGAAATAGCAAAAAAAAAAAGAAAAAAATGCATAAAATGAAAATTTTAAAGAGCCAAGGTACAGCTTACAAAAAAGTTTGCTCAAGCCGTGATCCACTGATTAGAGAGAAGACTTTAACTCAATTGTTTTAAATAATTTTTTAGAAACTTCAGACAATGATGCAGTCCCTGAAGATCTAAAAAATTGAAATTTTGAAAAAAAGTTTATATGAAATTTATTAAGTGGCTCTGCAGGTAAACACATTATTCTGTGTTTAATTAAACATGATTATAAAAGTTTTTGGATGCTCCTAATGCAAGATAGGCAACAAAATGAATAAAACAATGAATAACACTTACATAGGTATAACTTTTTTTTTTTGAAAAAGAAATTATGTAAAATGGACTATATCAGAAATAAATAGAGTATATACTTGATTTCATATTTAACAACAGCCTTTTTCAAGATATTGTGTAATGAGTCACAAATTTTAAATTTAATTGAAATGGTGTATAGTGAATATATCTAATGTAGTTTTTCAAATGGTGTAAAGTTTTTAAATATACCTTATGCAAACAAAACATCTTCACCAAATTTTTTAGCAGGATTCTATGATATTACTGCTGCAGATATGAATAGTTTCTCTATGTTACAAGATTTATTTTCTATGTTACAAGATTTATTTTCTATGTTACAAGATTTATTTTCTATGTTACAAGATTTATCTTGTAAGTACAAGCTTAGGAAGTAATATGTTTGAATGTAGCAAAGGATATTACAATACTAATTTCTAGTTTAACTGTAGTGTGTATACTGTATAGTAAGCAACCGGGGTTAATATTTGACTGGAGCTGGGTTTGATAAAATATAGCCAGGGCCGGGTTTGTAACCGGGACTGCATAAATATTTATACATCCTAATTTTTTTTATTCGAAATTCATATTATATTTTGTATTTAAATGCATATATAAACATCATAATGATCAACATGATCAACATGATCATCATAATCATTACCATCATCATGATGATCATGATCATCATCATCAGGGTTTAGCCTTCCTCTTTTATGCTGTTTCTTTAATATAAACAATCTAGAGCATTTTATTTTTATAACTAAAGCTCATTTATACAATATGTAAGGCACTCTTCAAGTTTTCTTACTTCTACCACTACCATTTTCTCCTAAAGCTGCTACCTCTCTCTCTTTTATAACAAACGTTGTTCGAGACGTTTTATTCTGATCTGTCTAAGATTATGTCTCTTTTTCATGTCTTGCTAGAATAACACCACACATCCATCTGATCAACTTCTCTTTCGGCAAATACTAAACCGTATAAATACTAAAGTTTATATAAATATGAAAGGATATTGTATGTTAGCTTCTAAATAAATAGCAAACATATATGTTTATATCCATATTATGTATGCATAAAGCGCATCTCCAAAGCTTTTGTTCTTTCTGGAATAAAGGTTTGGAAGCTTTTATTCCTTCTCTTCAATTTTAAGTCAAGCCTCATTTTACTCCACATTTCGCCATCTTGATTAAACATTAATCATTTTTTTCATCTTTTTTACAAGAACATCTCTCTTAAGAACAAATGTCCTTTTATTGTTCCAAGAAGCAGATATAAAAAGGTCCTGTCCGATGCTAAGCTCTTTTATTCTCAGTTTACTAAATCTTGTATCTTATCTCAGATGTTAGGTTCTAGGAACTTTTCATTAGTCTTCAACATTGTCGTTGACTAAAGTAAGTTTAACATTTAATCTCTAATTCACGCTAAACCTTTAAAAAGTGCTAAATAAGTGGTTCCAATATTTCAAAACTCTAGAAAACACTTTGACCTCTCTAACTATCCTAAGATTAGTCTTCACTCTGTTATTAATATTTTGCTAATTTTTACACCACTCAAAGATTTTAAAAGTTATAGATATTTCCAAAATTTTATCATCTAATTCCAAATGGTTTCAAAAATATGACTCTTCAAACTTTGCCTTGAACCAACAAAAATCCACCATTTTGAAAAATGGTTTTTGTCATTGTTTCTGTTCTGTGTGCAATGGAAAGCTGAAATTGTGTACACTTATTTTGAGCAAGGAATCCAATAAACAACTTAAAATATTTAAAAATAAACATAACACCTGTGATTTTGATCTTTATTGCAATTTTACTGGGGCAAGTTTAGTTACAAAAATGCCAATGAAGCTCAATTTTTTTTTTTATTATGTTGTCCTAAATAGATTAGTTAGAATTAATACAAAGAATTGGAGAGTGGTCTTTTCTTAATAAGAATAAAAAACATGGTCAAATTTACTTAAATTTATTACTTAAAAAACAGGAATTATGAAAAATGAAAGGAAACAAAAGGTGGTGCTCTTAAGTGCTTAATATACAACAGTTGATGTTTAATAATTTTTGAAAAATTTTTCCACCCACCCTTGTTTATTGAATTTTGTTCAGGGATGCGGAGTCCCAAAAAGGACTCTGGTTTGAAAGTCACAAAAACCTTTAGTTTAGTAGTTACCTCCTAGTTTTTAGTATTCAGGAGCTCTAAAAATATAAAAAAGCTTATGCACTACTAATGGGAAAAAAACTTTTAGTTTTTGAATCCGGAGTCTTTAGGTAAAATGCCAGCAAGGACTCCAGGCTTAAAAACAATAACTTCTAAGTTATTAAACCTTATGCATTTTTTTTCCTTTGCAGATCATAAGTCAACTAACATGTTTAGAGATTTTGGACACCAGGAACCAGGAAAAATAAAGATATAAAGCCATAGACCAGGAAAAAATAGAGATATAGTTCCTTTTGGGAATCCGCATCCCTGATTTTATTTGTTATGAACTCAAAACTAATAAGAAAAAATGATTTTTATTTATTTTCTAATTTCTGAGACCATTCAGGTCATAAAAATTAGAAAATATAAACTCACTTATAGAAATAAAATAAAAATTCAATTAAATTAATAATGCTCCATCATATAAAACACATTGTAGCATATATAATGTGGAAAGTGATAAAATAATGAAATGCAGAAAGTGACGATAAACAACTTTATTAAATATTGATGTTTTTTACCAATAATTGTCTCATCCAAATGTTGGCCGCTGGTCAATACAAAGATTAAATAAAAAAAGTTAGATTATGATTCTAATTTCCTCATTAAAGTTATTTACTAATGATATACATTTGACAATGTTTTTTATTTCTGTTTTAGGAAAGGCCAAAATCCAATTCATATAATTCTAACTAAATTAAATTCACATAATTCTAACTAAATCAAGAAAATTAAAAAAAAAATTTAACTTAAGAAAGAAAAAAAGAGCCAATACATCTGCATTTTTTAATTTAACTCACCAATATTAAAATTTTATTAAATTTTTGAAATTTAGGATCAGAATTTATAAAGTTACCAAGAAAACAGTAAAAGCAAGTCAAAAAAACTAAAGGAACAATTTAATATGGTCAAAGCTTTCAGTTTCATTATTGTCAAGTTACTCTAATTGCTTAACACAATGTGGGATGGAAATAAAAGGATGGGTGGGAATCTTGGGATGGAAATAAAAGGATGGGTGGGAATCTTGGGATGGAAATAAAAGGATGGGTGGGAATCTTGGGATGGAAATAAAAGGATGGGTGGGAATCTTGGGATGGAAATAAAAGGATGGGTGGAAATCTTGGGATGGAAACCATTTGGAATTAGAATTTGGGAAATTTTCATAACTTATTAAAATCTTTGAGTGGTGTAAAAATCAGCAGAATCTGAGACTGAGGGTTGCATTCCCTGGATGTTTTCACATGGAATCGCCCCAGTATTAAAGTAATTCTTGAAGGCCTACTCTTCTTTATTTCAAGTAACTTTAAGGGTACCACAAGGTTTTATCTTTGCTCCTGTATTGTTTCTTATCTATAATAACGATCTTCATGAAAATTTTACATCTTAAGTGGCTTTATTTGCTGACGACTCAACTTTATACTCTTGTCTTGACAAAAAATCTTGCTTTGAACAAGCAGCTGATTTTTAATCTGATCTCTCTTCTGTAACAGCCTAAAGCTTACAGTGGCTTCTAGACTTAAAATTGACAATTTTTGTTAGACAACAAAACTCATTTACTGCAAAAAAATATTGCAATGTTGTTGGCATTCCTATATTGATGAATAACAACCCTATTACTCTCAGACAAAGTCTAAAAGCATATTGTAAATGTAATTAGACCTGCTTTATTTGCCAAGCTCGAGCCACTCTCCCTTGTTGTAAGATGCATTTTTTTCTTTTTACTACAAATACTATCATGATCAATGCTCAAACGAGCTATCATCTCTATTATGATAAGCCAAAACTCATTCTTGCTTGGCTTCTTATTTAATAATTTGCATTCTTTCACTGTATTCCTTGCACATCAAAAAAACTCTTACTCATCTTCATGTTTTTCTTTTTTTATACAACTTACAACTTTTTAAGTCTTCAGTTAACTGTTTCCTAGTATTTTAACTTATTCTCTATTTTAAAGTAACTCATAACTTAATAGTGGTTTTTTGCAATCTTGTTGGAAGTAAATTAGAGTTTAAAAGTGTATAAATATATGCCAGTATTTAATATTAAATAAAATTATAATATGTAAAGTATTATAATTTTTTTTTAGCCCCGGTTACCAACCCCTGCTAAATCAGCTAAATTTTGCCGGAACCAGGTTTGCAAAAAGTCTTATTTTTAACCTGGGGCAGTCACTTCCTAAGACTGTAAGATGCCAATAAATGCTTTTATGTCTGTAACATCAAAAGCTGAATTCAGAACAAGTTAGTTTATTGACAAATGAAGTCCATAAAATTATTATCAAAAAAATACTTGAAAAAATCATAAGGTTGTCAGTTTAGATAAAAAGTAATCCAAAAATAATGACGCGCCTTTAAACCCAAGTTTTTTTTCTACCCAAAGTATATTTCTCTTTGACCTTTTTTTTGACACTGAAGTGCATAGCGGATTGTTACTTGTACTAGATTTTAAAATATCACTGTTCATACACTGATTTTTTACAGCTGTTGGTGGAATCAGGTGCATAATCACCTTTTATAGTATTTTATATATTATAAATGTAATACTGACGTATGTATATATACATATGTCACATTATATATATATATGTGTGTGTATGTATATATATATATATATATATATATATATATATAAAACTAATTCACAAATAATAAGGTTGCAAGCAATACAATTAGTGCATTGTATTTTACACAGGAAATGCTTTTGGTAGTTTGCAATTCTGTTTTTTACACAAATAATTTCGTGTTACTTGAATACAGTAGCTGCTGAAAATAAAAATGGGTAACCAAAATTTTTTGTTTTGCTAGTAAACAAAAATTGAAACCATTGATGCCAAAAAAATATTCCATTTTAAAAATCAACCTCGAACACAAAAAAGGATGTACTAAAAGCCACATAGTGTTATATGGACATAGACCATCTAAGTAGTGTTATGCAAACAGCAGGCTTAGCGTCAAATACATATTTGAATTTGTATTAGGTAGTTATAGGCTAATTGGCGTATTTGTATTGTATTTGATAAAAGAAAATAATTTTAATGTGATTGAAGAATCAAACTGGGAAAAAATTCTTTATCTTACTTATCACCTACCATTCAAAATTAGTTTATTGAAATTTTAGGTGAAAAAGTTGAAAGAAAAGTCATTGAACAGGTATTATTAGGTGTTCAAAAAGCATGTTAAAGAAATCAATGGCAAAGAAGAATTTGCTGCATGTACAAACCATTCACTAAATTTAGCAGGTGTGCATGCTGTGTATTCTATTACAATGTTTAGAAATATGGTGCAGTTGTTCACATTTTTCTTTTCCTTGAATCATCACTAAGATGTTTTGCCTTACGTCACAAATAAGAGTGTCAAATGCATAATGAAAACACAATGGAGTGCAAAGGGAGATGCAGTTAGTGTTTTGAAAAAGAATTACCCCAAAATCTTAAATGCTGTGGAGAAAATAACTTGTAAAGTTAATGCTGTTAGTTGCATTGCAATTATTTTGGTTTTTTGTGCTTTCTCAGATTGTGGGAGTCAGTCCTTCACGAAATAAATGATACACAGATCTACTTTCAAACAAAAGAATTAAAAAAACAACAATGTGATATCAAACTAGAAGCTTTAAAGTTATTTTTAACAAATAAAAGATATCAATTAGCTAACAAAGCAGTTGTTTATGAAAAGTAAAAAAATATTTGATCATCTGAGCATAATCATGGATCATCAACGTAGAAAAAAGAAACAGAAAGGGAGGGGAAAAATCATATGATGCTGCATTGTCACATGTAAATGAACTGAGAAAAAATCTTTTTGTCTCTTGACAGAGTGATCCAAGAAATCATTACATGGTTTGAACAGCTTAGTGTACTATATGCCCCATTCTTACTCCATCAATACTTTTGAATGATAAACACAATTTTCGGATTTACAAATACATTTTATGGGTCATGACCATAATGACATTAATGAAGAAGAATTCCTTGTTAAATGGAAAAGACTTCTATTTCTGCATCTAGTTCTATTTCTGTTGCTGCATCACAAGACAAAACAAAAACATGGATGGTGGTCCACTTGAAAAAATTTTATTAGCAATTATGAATGCTGAAATAAAACAAGAAATGTTTGACGGTCTAAAATCTATAAATACTAGCCAGCAATAATTTTTGAAGGACATTCGAAAACTAAATTTTTTGAAAAACTTTCGAAAACTAAAATCTGTAGTTATGAGCCAAAACTGCTTTTTAAAATTCCTTCTATTTATTCTTGGATTCGTTTTTAATGTGAATTGATTAACTCTAATGTTAATTAACTAACTTTCAATTCAATGAATTTACCTTGACTCTAATGGTGATGATTCGAATGCTAATATTTTAAAAGCTAATGAAATTGTGGTAAGTATTCTAAAATATCTTTGTTTTAGTCAAATTAAGGAAAGAGTTGTTGGTTGCAAAAACTTTCAATAAAGTTTATTGATTTTTTTTTGACAATGTAACAAATGTTTCATACTATTTCATTTTTAAAAAAAAGGTTTCATAAGCAGAATATTTTTACTTAATATTTTAAAAAATATTTTAATGTAAATTTGAAAGAATAGATATCCTTCCTTTTATAAAGCAACATATTATCAGAACATTTTTGAAGTATAAGAAGTCTTATAAAATTTATTTTACAAAAAATGTAAAGAATAAAAGTTATTTTTAAAAATTTTATTCAGAAATGCTTCAAAATACGATTTGTGTGACCACATTACAGATCTCTTAATTGGTATAGAATCTGCTATTGTGTGTAGTTACGCATGTTTGCAGATTCTATACCAATTCTATAAACAACCTGATATGTATAGTTACACAAATATGTTGTTTCAACAAAAAAAAGTTGTACAATATGTTGCTTCAATAAAAAAGTTACACAATAAATTTTCTTTAAAATTGTCTCATTTGAAATTCACACTAATCTATTTAATTTTGTATTATAAATCATAATGTTTGTTGTGCGCTTCATTTCTCAATTATTACTATTATTTTGATTTAATTTAGTTCATATTTTTAGTAATGCATGTGCATCAAAAAATCATCTGCATCATATAGGTTATGAGGATTCTGTGTACAAACAAACATTTTTACAAGGGGAATTTTTTAAGGAGCTACGTAGGAGGAACATTTATATCAATCAGCCTGATGACTATTGGTATCAAGGTGGTAGTCGAACAGGTAGTTAAAAAGAAATTTAATTTACTTATTTAATACTTATTCTAAAAAAAATGGTAATAATTAAGAAGCAAGTTATGAATTTAGAACTGTATATATTTTAAACTTTTTTTTAACATTAACACATTATAAGCGGGTAGCGAAATAGATTAAACAGGTGTGCGTAGCGGGCAAAAATTCGCTTAAAACTACGCGTTTGAAATCTAATATGCGGTTCATAAAATAGATGAACTGATGTATGCAAAAACATATTTTAATAAAAATTAATAAAACTGCAACAATTTTTTATAATAATATAATATAATATATTGTTTAAAAATATTTACAATTTATATAAAGTAATTAATTTCTGAAAATTGTTTTTAAAACTAATTAACTTATTTTAAACTAATATTTTTGTACTGTGTGGTACTTAAAAAAACATTCTCCTTTATGAAGAGGCACTTTGCAAAACTCGCACATAAAGCACGTTAAACTTTTTTTTTTATGTGTAGCACAGACCCGGCATTGTTTTTGAGGGTGCTTTTTTAGGCCACCAATTGTAACTATTTTCACAATTTTATGTTTTTTGACATCCAATAGTCTGTGTGGTAAATCACTTCTTGTGAGTGTAGATGCAGACGTACTTGGTACTGGATCATCCGAATTATCAATAGCTTTACCACTTATCCAATCTTTGGCAACATCAAGTAGAAAGTTTTTTTAACTTTTTTTTGAGTTGTTATTTAAAGTTTTGAATACTCTGAATGCATTAAATAGAGCGCCATTTACCATGAACATGACTGTCCTCTTTGTCCATTTTTTTGTGCGCCTTATGATTGAGTAATATGACAAGTATTAGTCAGCGCGGTCAACACCTTTCATATACTTATTGTAATCGACAACACATATCGGCTTCCAAATTTTCTGCATGGTATTTCAGTCAACATTTGCGCTTTCGACAATACTTGCGGAATGAATTGTTATCATTCTTACGGGTCTTTTTGATTGCCAGCTATGCAATAGAGTGTCTTTTCGGCAACGGAACATGGATTCCCTTTTATTAAATTTGCATTTTTTAGGCATTCAGGAGAGTCTCTATTCTTGCGTATCGTACCACAGCTTCGAAATTTGTGTTGCAACAAGACATCGCTTGTTTCAACACTATTATAGTAATTGTCCATGTAGACATGGTGCCACAAGTTTTTGTATGGCTGCAAAAGTTGCAGAACTGTCTCTTGAAGACGACTGCCATCACATATATTTTGAAATTGCAAATATATCCACTCTTTGCTTCACAGACCATTCATATGAGCAGCCCATATTTGTGGATTTTAGATGCGTTGTACACTTTGAATGATAATCGACCTCGCCACGGCATAATACTTTTGTCTAATGATAATTCTCGTTGCGGCTTATAAACATTTTCAAATTTGGGTAAGAAATTTTTTTAAGCCGGTCTCTTTCATTTTGATCGTTTGAATTGTTGGAAAAATGCCAAGAATACCATAATTGGCGAAAACGATCACGACTCATTACTTCCGCAAAAATTGGGGTTGCAATTGCTCTTTCTGTTGACCAATTTTTTTTTTTTAATTTTTTTTTATTTTGAGGAGGGAGTTATTAAGAATTTTCTGGAAGATGTATTGGTCTTATCCCAGAGCACCACAAAGGAGTATTTAACAAAGAAGTTCACACCTTCTTTACCAATGTTGAATATTGGGCTAGAGTGATCGTCAAACCACAAACCTCTTGGTTCTGAGCCAGAACTCTAACCACTGCTCCATGGCTGCTTTTTGAACATATTTCACCCACTCCTCATCACTTAATAATTTCTTTTCAAATCTTGCCTGTATTTAACCTAGTTATTTCCTCCTAGTTTTAGGTATATGCCTCTGTGAACATCTTGGTTCTAAACAGAATTCAAAATTTTTTTATTACTTTTAAGATGGAGTTGTTTTCAAATAATTCTTCAATTCTTCATGTATTTCTACTTCCTATTATCATCTTGATATATTTTCTAATAAAATCTCTTACACAAGATCTTATTATTATTTTTTTAATATTTTTTATAATTTCTTATAAAAGTAACAACAAATGATTTTAATATGTATAAAATTGTTACAATAAAATGTGATAGGGCATGAGTTGGTGTAAAAAAGCTTTTAGTGGATGTGTGGTTAACTATTGCTCTCAACATTTTTAGGGCTTTAGAATGCTGATTTACTCTACAAGTTTTTTTTAAGTCTTTGGGAAAGTTTTTAAAGAATTGTTTCTCTTGAACTGCGTTATAAAAGCAAATTTTAATTGACAATGTTCTTATTTTGGCCTTTATCAATGCTTTTTTTTACTCTTTGTGTCAGAAGTAACATGATTAAATTTCTGTTTACTCAAGTTGCTGATTGTGGTTTTTATAAAGGAATAGTATAGATTAGTTGCTCACATTATTAAACACCATTACATTAATTAAAATGAAATAACAGATCATAGCATCCATTATCATCAATTGTTTGATTTCGACATGTTTGTACTACATTAATGACAGAGTTTGCTTAAAAAAGCAGACCAGAGGTTAACAACTTTTTGAGAAAAACATCATTTGCAAATCTTAAGTTAACCCTGTTTCTTGCATATCTTATAAGAATGACCCTAAACCTAACCCTGACATGTATAATTATTATTGTTAATTTCTAAAACCAAACTTTTATTTGTACCAAACAAGTTATGCATAATTTTAAAACATATCATATTTTACATGAATTTTGTTAAAAAAAGTTTTAATACTTCAAGTTATTATAGCTTGATGTTTTGGTTTTGATGTTTTGGTTTTAGATTCTCTCAAGAAAATCCAAACCAAAACATTAAGCGGCTATGATAGCTTTAAGTAATAACGTTAAGAATTTTCCTTGTGAATTATTTTATGACATTTTTAAGACTTTATTAAATTAATTTGATGTTATCTTAATTAAAGTATGCTTTAGTATTTGTTGCATTGATAATTCTAGCAATGTGTTTTTTGTGATTGTCAGTCCATAGTTAATCCTTTGGGTTAGATGATTAACCTAAAATATTATCATCTACTTCTGATCTAATCCTAATTTGGTTTTTAGTTAAATTCGGTTTTAAAGTCAGATTTTGTTTCCCAGGTAAATTTGGGGTACACATGTGGCCTAAATTCATCTTCCAGTTAAATTCAGATCTCAAAAAGTTGACTTCATTGGTCCTTACTTGACATAAAATAAAATTTATGAAATTTATTGCCAATATTTCTTGCATTGAAAAAATTAACAGGAAAATTTTTTAAAAAATTCTGATATTATTATTGAAATTTGTTTTAAGCTGAATTTTTATAACTTACTTTTTTAGATTTTACTTTTTTTCACATTTTTAAAATGCGGTAGTGGTGTAGTGGTAGAGCGCTCGCTACATAAGCGAGAGGTTCCGAGTTCGATCCCCACCACGTCCCTGGTAGTACCGCGCTCAACTTGTTTCTCCGCGCAGCGGCCTTGTTCGTCAAGGTTCGTGTTTCGGAGTTGTAGAGTTGAGAGAGGGTTATAACCACAATTAAGTAACCTCCTCGTCTGTAGTGGCCTTCTGGGCCTTGGGGAGGTGAATTAACAAAAAAAAAAAAAAAAAAAAAAAAAATTTACAAATGATTTCTGTTTATCGATTTTAACAACTCATTTATTACGTTTTCCCTATTAATAAAACAAAGGTTTAGTATTTTTTTAAACATTTTGGTTAAATTCATTCTTGTTTAAATAAGGGTTGTTAAATCAGGGTTGATAAATCAGGGTTGATAAAAACATTGCTAAACCTGTTTGATTTTTTGCAGCTTTCAAAGTAGAATTTTCGTTTTGAGTAACAAAATCTTTGTCTCGTGTATTTTTAAGTTTTCTAAATTGTTTAGCTTTAATCTTTAAGTTAATTGAATAAAACACATCTGGAATTGATATTTGATTTTTTTTTTAGTTTTTAAATAAATGTCTTATAATTAAATAATTTTACATAATCATAAGTATATGAGTTATAAATACTTTTACATCATATATATATATATATATATATATATATATATACATATATATATATATATATGTGTGTGTGTGTGTTACTAATAATTTCACATCATATATATATATATATATATATATATATATATATATATATATATATATATATATATATATATATATATATATATATATATATATATGTATACATATATTAGGGTGGTCCTTATTTATAAGGAAAAAAAAATTTTTCGAATTGTTCTGAAATTATTTGCCAGAATGTACCTTTATATAAGACATGAAAATATACCAAATTTCAGCTCAATCGGTTAATATTAACACGTGCCCCATCGACGCTGAAGTTGTGAGATTCAATGTAAGGCAGTTACCTATAAGAACGACAATGTACGCTCGACTGTAAACATAAAATTATGCATTTTTTTTTAAATTTTAGTATAAAAACATACTAATTAAAATGAAAACGTAAAATAAAGATATAGTTTATCCTAATACTATATTTTTTATTTGGTGAAATGATACATCCACTTCAGATACATATTTTGGATTAAAGTAAGCCTCCTTTTGTGGCGACTGGGAACTCTCTCCGGTACTCCTGAACAACCTGAATAAAATAAAAATAATATTGAATGTGTTTTCTAAACCTAGCCTATAGAATGTGTTCAAGAAAAAAATAACAAAAAAATAAATTTGTTTATACATACCTGTATCAAAAATTGTTTTTGATGCTCATTTTTCGTCATTTTTTCATTGTAATCCTCAATCAACTTCACTCCTCTTTCTGCAATATCATTTGTAAATTTTAAGGTTGAAATGATATTTTGTCCTGTGCAATTTCAGGGCCAGATGCTACAATTGCTTTTATCCTCGTGAATACACCAGCCAAAACGACCTCAAATATATGGTGTCGGCATGGAAGCCACAAAATATCCCTTTGTTGAAGCAGAACTGCAGCTCCTTTTATACGTCCAGTGTTTGATGCTGTAGTATCAAAACAAAAGGCTTGAATTTTTTTGGTTAAATTCCATTCATCAGTGATATGGAACACAGCAGAGCAAACTTCCGATTCTCCTGATGGTTCAATTCTAGGTACTCCTAATAATTGTTCAAAATCTAAACCAACCGCGATCACAAGAAGCCGATCAATTTTCTCATTTTTTGTGATATCAGGCAATAATTTGGAATCCCAATGCACTTCAATAAAATTTGCATCATTTCCTACCGATTTTATTGATGAATATTTTATTTTCCGCAAAATCTCTATTTCTTTTGATAGACGATCTATTGAGAACAAACTCGGTGATATCTATATTAGGAGCTTCTAGGACGGCAGAAATAATATGCATTGCATCCCTGTCACTCACTTTACATTTGTCCATGGCAGCGGCCAGGCGAGGTGTCATTAACGTCTTTCATCCTCACTTGTTTGAAGATGGACCCTGTTCAGATTCCGATATTAAATATGTGTCATCTTCACTGTTGTCTTGATTTATCACTTTTTTCTGTGAATCTTCGTTTTCTTTATCTTCCATTTCAAAATATGCAATCGAACAACTAGAATTTTCCAACAAATCTTCTTTTCTTTTCAACTCTGCAGCTGTGCGTTCTTCTTTTTGCTTTTCCTTACGTAATAATTTGATATCTACTCCCAACATACAACCTACTCTACCTTTCTCCCTTTGCTTAATTAAAAATTCTCCATCTTTGGCGATTTTAATCTCATTTAACGCATTTAAGGTGGCAATATCAAAAAGGTTGTCTAAATCTTCTTTAAAATCATTTTCTTTTTCTCTCTGCCGTTCAGTATCTCTATTTTTAGATTTTTCTAAATTTCTGACATTATTGTACAAAGATTTTAATTTCGAAATACAGTTTGAACGGTTTTGAACTGGGATTCTTGCTTTTTTCCAAAAAACGACCACTTCATCAATAACTAAAGCACTGCTGTCATTAAGATTTAAATTTACCACTCTTATGTTATAAAAAAGTACACTCAAACCATCTCGTTTACATGGTAATTTACTACCGCAGATTTGATTTTTCATCACTCCAACTAGATAAATATTTTTCCAAAAAGTGGACATTTTAGCACTTTTATCAATTACTTATGTAGCACGTCTTTTGTTATGCACTTCATGTACGAAACTAAAACGAATGTAGCATTGAACAAATAATATGTAAAAACAAAATTGACTTGTAGAGACTTGTAGTTGCGCTTGTAGCGAATTCAGAATGCACTTGGTGGTTAGTTGCGCATAGCATCGTCATAGCATGTTAGACAGTCAGATGCATAAAACTTTAAGGCCAATGCGGCACATGTTAATATTATCGGATTGAGCTGAAATTTTGTATTTTTAATGTTTTGGTGTAACTGAACAAAATTACAAATAATTTTGAAAAAATATGAACTTTCGAAAATAAGGACCACCCTAATATATATATATATATATATATATATATATATATATATATATATATATATATATATATATATATATATATATATATATATATATATATATATATATATATATATATATATATATATTTATGCAATGCAAAATTAATTAAAATAGTTGCATATAAATGTTTTATATATACATTATATATAATACATAAACTGTAACAATTCTAAAAATTCAACAAGTATTACTAAATATTTCTATTTCTTATATATTTTTTCAGGTCTTGGTTACAATGAAGAACAGTATTCTCTTCCACGTTGGGTAGATTTAAGTATCAGTCGCCAAAGTTTGTTTGACAGAATATACAATTATATTCCAACTGCAGGGTGGATGTTTCTCCCACTTGTTGATTACCATGGCGGAGGAGCTGAAGCTGCTTTTGAGCCTTTGAACCAGAATATAGTAGCTTATCAGTTTGGATTAGCTCAGTATCTAGGCGCTGGTGTAGCGGCATGCTATCGTGGTTACAGAATATATGATACAGATGAAACAAAAGCTATGGTTACAAAATGGGTTTCGTTTTACAAGAAATATCGTGATATTATTACAAGCGACATCGTCCGCGTTAGGCGACCTGATATGCAATCAATTGACTCCTATATGCATGTGAATTATCGACTTAAAGACAAAGGTTTAGTGATGGTTTTTAATCCAACTACAGAGACTCAGTCAATGCTTCTTACTTTACCATTATATTATACTGGGATAAACGAGGTAATTCAAAATTATTTACTAAATTTTTGTTACTTTTTTTGTTCAAAATTTTTCAAATCCACCTCTTTACCGTTATCAATGTTTCAAGTTGAAAGGTGAAATCCCACTTGTCCTTCTTTTTTTTTAGAGGAAAGGGAAAGATAAGGAAAAATAATCACGTGAGCTTTCGTAGTTTTGCTTTAGAAAATTTAAAATTTAAACTGCGCATATTCACGTGATTGTTTTATTCTTCTTTCTACCTTTCCTGTAGAAAAACTTTCTCGAACGGATTCAACTTTTTTTTTAATGTAATAAAAAATAAAACTTTTCTACAGAACGTTTTCCGTTCTGTAGAAAACTACTTTTAACTAAACATATTCATATTGTTTAAAGTACATTGTCTAAAATGTGATTTATAGATGGCCATTATTTCGGAGAAAGATGAAAATCCTCAATCATATATACTGGATAAAGGGTGGGAAGTTGAAATCATGGTTGAAATTCCACCTTTAGAAATTACGTGGTACGTTATTCGAGACTCTACAGACAATAATTAATTTTCGCAACAAAACGTTTTTTTCTCTGTTAGTAATAATTAATTAAAAGTAATAAAAAACGTTTTATAGAAAGCAGTAAAAACATAATTTTTTAAAGTATATGCAGTTTTGTATAATATGCATAATTTTTTATAATATATTCATAATTTTGTATAATATATGCATAGCTTTTTTTTTATAATGTATACATAATTTTGTATAATATATGCAGTTTTGCAATTGATTTAAAATGTTTGATCCATTTTTTACTAAGATAATAAACTCTGAGTTTTGTGCCCGTCTAAAATTAAAAGAATCTTATTTCAGTAGCTCTTGTGTGCAAAATGTTTTATAAACTCTTCGAAAAGATCAGGATATGTACATTATTATTATACAATAAATTTTTGTTTATAGTTTACTTCAATAACCTATAATTTGATATTATAACTTAAAATGAAAAAAAAAACAACATTTTACAGGAATAAACACAACAAATTCCTTTTTTCATAGATAGATATTCAATGCCTATAGATATTTCAATGCCTATATAGATATATACAAATCTACTAATTGTATATAATATTTCCGTTACTAGACTGTTTAAAAAATTTGTCTCATTATGCCCCGCGTTACCCTAAACTGCTATAAACATTTTTTCTTCACACCTACATCTGCTGTGGAGAATAGATCTAATTGTTTTAGATCCAGTCTTATTTAACGGAGATATTTAGTTTGAGTACATGAGAAGCCACAAAGTTTAAAATTAATTGAAATTTATCAGGTTTAAGGATAAATCCTTTCTTTTTAATTCCAGAAAGACTTTTTTGACCGGTGACTACAAATTAAAAGGCGTTTTTCTAAAGGGGCTATGTCCATTCTTCCAAAATTTAGTTTTTTTTCATCATTTAGATTCTTTATTTAGAGTTACAAATCTAACTATTTTAGATTTATACCATTTATAAAACATGTGTAATGTTCTTACAAAAGTTTAAACAAGGTGATTAATTTAGATACAAAATGGTATAAATAAAATTTCCTAAAAAACAAATATCAAAGATGAGAGGTTCTTTGTGAAAGTTAAAAAAAACAAAAACTTTTAGACATCAAAACAAAACTTTTTAGAAGTAATACCTTTAAAGATGCTCGTTAATGGCGAGACAACATCCGTCACGTTAATGGTGAGAGACCACATCTGGAGTATGGCGCTTCCATATTGAATCCAAATAGAATAAAAACATCAAAGCGATTGAGGCAGTACAGAGAAGAGCAGTTATACTAGTACAAGAAGTTAGCGGTAAAACATAAGAGGTAAGGATCCGCTGCCTTGGTCTGACAACACTGAAAGAAAGATGAATAAGAGGAGACCAAATACTACAATTAAAAATCGACTAAATAAACTTTTGTTCAAATTTAACCCAAGAAAAACACAACAATGGTTTAAGACAACGAAACTTTCTAACTAGAGAACAAAACAAGTCTGATGTATAGTACAGTACAACTTCTTCTTAAACATCGTGCGGCCGTGGCGCAGTAGTTAGAGCGCTTGCTTAATAAGCAGGAGATCCAGGTTCGAAACGAGCTCTGGACAAATTTTCGCGTCACGGTAAGGAAGGAGGCGTGAACTTCCTGGTTAAATGCACTTCCGCGGTGTTCTGTGACAAGACCGTAAGGACTTCTTGGGGCACCTAAAAATAAAAAAATAAACAGGATCGTAAAACATTAGAATCAACTGTCAGTAAACTGTCAAAGCTCAAAAACATTAAACAAAAGAATTAAAAATTTAAAGACTGAAAACTAGCGTTTTTACGACTTTGAAATTATTCGACTGTCGACTAAATCGATTTTTGTATTTTTTAAAGTCGACCAAAATCGACTAATACATTTTTAAAATCGACTAAGTCGATTTAGTCGAAATATTTGAATAAAAAATTTTATTATAATCAAATACTTTAATGTTGCTTGACAATTTACTTTTTAGATGGTATGAAACAAATAGAACTTTAAGAGAGTAAACAAAAAAACTAGGTAATATGTAATACTGTTATAATAACACATGGTGTTATAACAAGAGCATTTTTTTGTTCGATTTTAATTCTTTTTATCTTCTAGATGAATTGAAATCGAGTTAACAAACAAAATAAAACAGAAATTACAATTATAAAATAAAGAAAAAAGAAAAAAAAAAGTTGGCATTTTATATGTCTTGGCTCAACAAGACATGTTTTTCAGCTAAACCTGGTTTAAGACTATTTCGCCGTTCTGTGATGATTTCGGCAGCGCTTGAAATTATTTCTCCTAAAGACGTTGATTAAGCAGTTATGCAAAAAAGCATCTTCGCTACCTTTGACAAAACGTAAATTATTTTTATAAAATGCAACGGAACATGAATTTTCTGATTTTTATATTCATATTTAGATAATTGATGATTTCGTCATCCACTGAAAACAAATCTTTTGACGACACTGTTTCATCGCATAACAGTATTTTTCTTTTTTTTTGATGGAACTCTTTGACTAGATGACGACACTTGGATAGATAACTGAAGATTTGCCGGTGTGAACTGCAATTCATGGCTCAATTGAACAACTAAAGAATGAGCTTTTTTAATACAAGCGATTTTTGCTGTTTTGTTCGATATAAATTTAAAAGTACGAAATCGAGGATTTAAATATATAGCTACGTATAACTTTGCAATTTTGAGAAAATCTTCACATCTTCGATTAAAACTGTCTTTGAGTTTAATGTCAAGATTCATAATTGCACGATTATTTGATTCACTTTTAAAGTTAACAAAATAATCAGTTAATTTATAAACGGCTGGTAATATAATTTAACAAGTGGTATATTGTGATCCGCTCAAAATTTTTGTAAAATGTATTGGTTCTAATAAATCAATTAGCTCGCCAATGATTACCAGTTCCCAGCTTTTTAACAACAATTCTTTATTATGTTTGTTCTCTGGTTTGATTAAAAAGTCTTTAATTGAGTCACTTAGTTTAAAAACTGATTGAAGCATTAAAAAGGTCGAATTCCACCGAGTAGGTACGTCTTGTTTTAATTTGTTAATTGAACATTTATCTTCCGGATTGTCAATTTTCATATTATTTAATACAACACAACTAACTGGCTAAGTAGAAAGTTAATTACTATGTTTAAATAAGCCAACCAGTTTCCTACATTTCTTTAAAATTATGAAAACGCAATCATTTTCTTCAGTTGATTGCTCATTCTCTTTTACGAGAACATCTTTAACAATTAAATTTGATATGTGTTAAAAACAAGGTATGTACAATTTATTCATTAGATCTTCTAGACAATGTTTGATATTCGCAGCAGTGTCACTAAATTTTGAAAGTATTTTATCGTTTATTTTCCATTTATTTAGAATTAATTCAATTTGCTCCTTTAAATAAAGACTAGTATGAGCATTTGGGCTTTGCTTTAATGAAATGCGAATCGATTTCAAACAAAAATTTTGATCAACAAAATGTATAGTGGCGCCGATGTATGAAAGCGAGGCTTGTGACGTCCACCCATCTGTTGTTAGATGGCGAAATTCAGTTTCGTTTAAAAGATGCATAACCTTTATTTTAAATGATTCAAATTTAAGCGGCACTATTTCACACGAAAATCTTTGTCTAGTCGACAATTTGTACTTGCTATCAAACAAACCTAGCATTTTGAAAAAATGCTTGTTGTCAACAATTGACAGGAGTTGGCCTGTTTGAAGAATAAAGTTACACATAGGGTCTTCTAAATCTCTATATTTCTGCGAGCTTGGACAATATGAGTAAGAGTTTGCAAATGCAGCTTTGATAGATAGATGGCCAGTTGTTATACTTGGAAGTTTAGACTCTTTAATATTACTACGATGGTTACTATACAAATGATTTGCCATTAAGCTGGTATTTTTATTGTACTTTAGGTCATTGTTGCAAGTTTCGTTTGTTAATGCATCTTTATATTTACACGTGGTTATTGTAGAGTCATTGTTTTTTACAAAATAATTCCAGACTTTACTTTCAGGAAAATTATTAATCAACATTTTGTTTCTACTATAAAAAGAGAATAAAAGTAAATAAAATTTATATTAAAATTAAGTCAAAGGAATAGCATAAAATCTCTTCATCGTTCTCTGTCGTTTCGTTTGACCCAATCATTACATTAATTTGAATTTAAACAAAGAGACTTTTAAAAATGTTAATTTTTTAAATTCTCTCTGTTTAAATTCAAATGAAATTATGTAAGCAGTATTCTTACATTGTTTTATCTTATATATTATCTTATATAAAAATGATACAGAGATAAGAAATGTTAATTTTTTTAAATTCTCTCTGTACCATCTTTCACAACAGTTAAAAAAAATTAATAAACAGTTTAATTAAAAAAAAAAAACAGTGGCGTAGCGAGGTGGAGACAGATTGGGCTGGCTAAACTTTTTTTGGGGTGACAAATTTATTCAACTTCTTATTGTTTTTCTCATCCCTAATTGAGTACTATAACACATTACTTAACATTTTGTTTTAAAACGCATCAACTCGTTTCTATAATGAGAAAAAGGAAATATATTAATGAAGTTGTGCTACATACAGTAAGCATAGAGTTAAGTTTATGTGGTACAGCAAATTAGGTTCAATGTTCAGATATCTTGGCTGACTTAAAAAAGCGGTTCTAAATATTAAACATTCTTTCGCATGGCTCTATTTTTATAAATAATTTATCTTTTTAAGTTAAACTACTAATAAAGATATCTCTTTACTAATTGGTCAGCATCATAACAAAATTAAAGATTAATAAAGTTATATCAAGTGAAAAATAGAAATAAGGATGTTAGGATGATTACCCGACTAAATCGACCTTTAGTCGATTAGTCGGAAATCCATAGTCGATTAAATCGACTATTCAATTTTTCAAAGTCGACTAATTTCGACTTTTGACTAGTCGACTTAGTCGATTTAGTCGATTTAGTCGAAGTCTACTGAAAACAAATGTTAAAAACGAAAATTCTAAGTTAAAAATTTTCATAGAAGAATTTCTTTATAAACTATATTAATAGCACCAAGCCTTTCTTTAGAAGCGACATGTTAGGCGCATTTAAGTTATTTATTAACTGAATTACTTAACTATTTATTAATAGCCGTGTCTTTTATCCATCCAGTCGGCGTGACGTCACTCCGTATTAAAAAGTATTGTTTTAAAATTAATCATCTTGAATTAATAAAATTAACTATCTTGGGGGAATTGGGGAAAACAAACTAAAAAAATCAGTTGCGGTTTGCTGAGTTATTTTTTTAAAAAAAACCTAAAAAGTTGTTGTGCAGTAGGTTGCACTAAAAAAATAAAAAAATTCAAGAACTTAAGTTTTCCTAAAGATGAATTACTTAAAAGAAAATGGTTGAATACGATAATTATAACGATATACACGTGCTGTAGATAGTGGTGCATGTAGCAAGCAATGGTTTCCTAAAATCTTGTAATGTTTATGTTTGTTCGGCATACTTTATAAACGGTGGGTTACTTTTAATTTGCATCTTAATTTAGTATTGGTAAATAAATATTGAAATATCAGTACTTTTTATACCCTATAATAACCAAAATAATATGTAGACAGCAATGTAAGACATCATTTTGTTTAAACAGAGATCTAAAAGTATGTAAAACTAAAGCAAAATTATCTATAAGACTAATATTTTGCCGATTTCTTTCCGCTGTTTCTTTTGATTGCACTTGCGGTCATGTGCAACGTAAAGAAACAGCGCACATATGGTCATGGATAATTCTCTGTGCAACAAGAGTATCAGTTAGGATATTATTATCCAGAAGTTGGTCGTTTATACTAAATTTACGCTCTATTTGTGCTTGGCCATGGGACAATATTAGTAACAATTGGTAAATTTTTATCAAATCCTTGAATCTTGAAGCATCTGTATATTGAACCAAATAAAAGTCAAATCTATCACTTTCTTTTTTGAACCCATGAAATTTCTCCACAACAGTGGTTAAAAATTGTGAATACTGCAATTTGGCTTGATCAGCAGCTGAAGGTGAAACCTTTTTATAAGCAACTAATTTCAGCAACAACTTGTCAAAATAATGTTTAGACATCTCACAAGGTTCCATCATGTACAAAGGTGATAAACATTATAAGTATCTAGCAAAATATGAGTTTAGCGCACTTTTTTCGACCATATGTTTGCACATTGTAACTAAAAACTGTTGAACTTCTGTTTTAAAATTATATATTTGTGCATCAGTAATTTTTTTTTCTAGATTTTAGTTACTGCAACTCATATTTTATTCCAAACCCAAGATCAATATTTGTGACCAACACTTGATTTTTGACATCACTGATATCAACGTTTAATAATTTAAAAGTTGTGGATGCTTCAGACAAAACTTCTTTTCTGATAAACTTTGATAAAAATAGCCTCCATAAATTATCAAGTGTTTCCACAAAAAATGGTGACATAGGATTGTTGGTTTGTAAAACTAACAGGAAAGAATTTAACAACCATGCAGTTTCCTAAAAAAAAGCAAATTTATAGGGACTAACATATCTCTATAACGCGAAGAAAGGTATTGATAACAGATATTTTGCTCGCACTTACATTGACCAGGATGCTTGCTTTTTGTTAAATACTTCCAAAATTCAATAATCACAGTAATCTTGGGCTATATTTCCATATCTCTCTTTGATACTTTCTCATTTTCAATGCAACGATGGCTACAGAACTGTAAAACATAGTCTGATGACTGAGCTTGAGTAAGATTTTTGAAATCAGCACGACGAGAAGGGTTCTCATAGAATATCTTATACAACAAAGACAGTAATTTGTTCAATTTCCATCCTGAAGCATTTGTACTATTCTTGAATGAAGAGTGCATTGTGTGAAGACCGCATGCTCCAATTAATACTAACTGATTAAGTTCACATTTACTTCTCTAATTATTTAAATTAGAGAGGAAAGACATATTAACATTTGGACCATCCATGGAATCCTGGAGCATTTTATCTTCTTATAAACCACTCATACATTTACGGAAATTTATTATAATATCGACACCAGCAGCTTTTCCCAAGAATTCAGAGTTGTAATATCTTGTTTTTACCATCTCTAATGACGAGCCCCAACATCTAAAATGCAAATCCATCTGACTCTTCTTGAAAACTTGGTTGTAAGATTCATCATATTGGTAAACAAACTGATCAAGCCCTAATAATGTCTCACACAAAATTTCCTTAAAATATGGTGCAACTCCGAAGCACACAAGATAAGTAAACTTTGTTTTCCCACAAGAAAATTGTTTAGCTATTTGACTATCACTAAACATTGCTGTAAATAATTTAGATTTGTTTGCGCTTTATCGAAAAGAATGTTTTGAAAGCACAACACCAACTTTTCACATTATCTCTGCTTTCTTTGCTAACTGCAACTCTGCAACAAACACGATAGAAGTTTGCTGTGGACATATGTGCCGCTTTTGGACTAGCTGGTGGTTCTACAACAGTTTTCAATGCATATTTGCCACAGAAAGGCATACGTTGTTTATGTTTGTTACCATTAGCGTGTTTTTCCAATGCCTTTGTGCCCAGACCTGCAACAGATATAACTTCAAACATACCTTAGATTTTACAGAATACAAATCGTTGGGACATTTTTGTACCCATTGTTTATAACTATTGTCATTTAACCAATGATCTTGAAATTTAGTTTTATATTTAACTGACATTTTCTATTCTAAAAATAAAAATATTTAGGTTAACTTAAAATAAAAATGTGAATAAAAAATTTTAATTCCCAGATAATTCCCACTAACAGAAATAAGAAAAAAGTAGAACTAGAATAACAAATTATTATTTGAAAATATAAAAACTTATGTACCTAGTAAACGTACATTTTTTGCACATTATGACAGTGTAAAGTTAGAAAAAATAATAGAACACAAAATTTTTTATAATAAGCAGATTTTGTCATAATATATTTAATATATTGCTATAATTTTTATAATAAGCAGATTTTGTCATAATATATTTAATATATTGCTATAATTTTTATAATAAGCAGATTTTGTCATAATATATTTAATATATTGCTATAATTTTTATAATAAGCAGATTTTGTCATAATATATTTAATATATTGCTATATAGATAAATAAATAAAATTAATGTGTGAAAAAACTAAATTTTGTGAATATGCAAAAGTATGTTATAAAAAATTTTCAAAAAATATGCTGTTAAATATTTATCTATAGATAAGAATCTCGTGTTTGAAGTGTATATAGTGTACACCTTTGGCGCAACTGGTGGCTCAATGACTGTTTGTATGCCGTTCATCACTGACAAGCATATATTGTTTATATTTTCATTCATTAACATGTATTTTCAATGTGTTTGTATCCAGATCTGCAACAGACATAACCTTCAAACATGCATTACATACAACATTTAAAAATACATGTTTCTTTCATTAATATGTACTTTTAATGTGTTTGTATCCAGATCTGCAACAGATATAACCTTTAAACATACAGCAATCATCTAGGTCATATTTAAAAAATTCAAAATATATTTTGCAATAAATATTGTTAAACAACGCAGATTAATTTTTTTTATAAATTTAGCATTTAGCTGGTGGCTTTCATACCTGTCTATCAAACTATCAAACATACCTAACATATTGTTTTTTCGTTATCCCAATCTTCTAGGATTAACCTAATAACATATTACTTAACCAAATAAAATATATTATAATTGTCTTTAAACCGCTCTTAAAATTTAGCTTTATATTTGACTGTCATTTTCTATTCTGAAAATACAAAATTATTTTAGGTCAACTTAATGAAAATAAAATTTTAATAAAAATAATTTTATGTTCAGAACTTAGACCAAAATAAGAAAAAAAAGCTTAAATTTTATTAGAATAAAATTTTTAAATTATTAAAATATTACAAAAATATGAAATTAAAAAAATATTAAACAATGAAGTTAATGATTTGGAGTTAGTACTGTTGTAACCTGAGAGAAAACAAGTTACTTATATTCTCTCAGTATACAACAGTACTAACTCCTGAACCATATCATTAACTTCATTGTTTATTGGCTGATAATAGTTTATGCATTATACTAAGGACAAATAAATTAGGAGAATTTACGAGTCCTTGAGAAAATCACCTATACTTTAGGAGAAATTAGGTCTTTTTAGGATGTTTTTCAAATATTAGGATATTTTAGGAGGCGTGGCCACCCTGTATTAATATTTATTATTATCAATATACAAGCAACAATTAGTTTATTAATAAAAAATATTTAAAAAAAAAAGATGAAAAAGGACCCCTAAGGTTTGGATTAACCATTGCAACGCACAATATCGTAACTCAATAAGTTAACAAATATTTTATAAAATGAATTTGTTTTGACGCATATTTTATAAAGTAATAAACGCATTTTAAAATAACTTCCGCAGGATTATTACGTAAGCGTTACACTATCAGGGACTGTGGCCTAGGTAAATATATATTTGATAATCTTACATAATTGTTGATTTTCAACTAACATATTTGACCAACATAGTAAGAAATTGAGAAAATTGCATATAAATATTTGCTTAAAACAGAAAAAAATGAAATCATCATTGCTTGAAAAAAAATGAATTAAACAACCAAATACTGCATTTCTTAAGGTTTATTTTGAAACAGATAAGCATTAAAATTGCACTTGATAAAAATTGAGTGTTTTTTGTTATTTGCCACAGCACTATAGCTTAAAATTTGCGAAAATTGTTATTGTTTTCTGTTACGGTTAAACTTGAATTTTTTGTGTTTTTAGTTATTTTGAAAAAAATTTAATTGAAGAAATCAAAGTTTTGAAATGCCAAACAAAGCAAAATCTCACACTGAGTGCCGAAACTATGTTAGCATTTTTTGCATGTCAAAAAGTGACCGATCACTGACACCCTTTCTGATAAGCAGACTGACAAAACATTCACCAGAACCTTTGGACTTAAATGATGATAGACTTCCACATGGGATGTGCACAAACTGCCGTTTCCATCTTCAGAAAATTGATGAAGGAAAGGCTACAAAGCCTTTTCTTAACCTATATGACTTTTCTTCCATCCTTGTGAAACAACCCACACGAAATTTACCTGATTGCAACTGCATCATTTGCAAAGTTGCTAAAACCAATGGAGAAACACCATTCCCAATGACCAGCAATGTTGTCCCAGAGAGAAGCCCTCCCACAGTTCATAAGATATGTTCACATGATCTGACAATAGTTGGACCAGGATTACCACATCATTGTACCCCTGCAACAAAACGGGTCAACCTACTAAAGCTAGCAAAAGAAGACACCAAAGGTGCAGAGATTGTGGCTTCTTCTGTGTTAAAAACACATGATTCATCACCCAATGGTACTGTGTGACTTAGCCAAGCAAGTGGAGGTCCTAATTTACCACTCAAACTTGGTATGTCCATTTGATTAATTTAGAAACTATTATTTTCTATAATAATTTCTAAATTAATCAAATGGACATACCAATATTTGGTATGTCCATTTGATTAATTTAGAAATTATTATTTTCTTGTTCATGCCTTAGAAAACCAATATTCATAAATCCATCATTCAATTTTTAAAAAATATTTAATTTTGTTTTAGAAAAAGCAGCACCAACTCAACTTTTCAAGGAAACACTTCCTGCTGAAAGCTTGGTGAAAGTTCAGCTTAATACAGGGTTATCCAACAATCGCAGCCCTTAAAGAATTGTTGAGCCTTACTTTGCTAAAAAATTTTCAGAACAAGGAAAGTTGCTCAATGACTACTTCACTGTTTCAAAAGTGAAATTTTCCAATTGTGATACAATCAGAGAAGTTGTACATTGCAAGGATGTTGCTAGCCTACTGCAGTTTGTGTTATCTGCACGAAATGTTTCTGATCAGTCTCTTGTTAAGATTGGAATTGATGGGGTTGGAGGTTTTATTAAGGTGAGTCTGGGTGTTCTAGAGACAACTTTAGAACTAACAAGTCTAGTCTTAAAATCACCAAAGCTTTGTAGCTCTTCCTTCAAAGACTCTGGAGTAAAAAAAGAGCTTTTAATTGCCATCTCTGAAGGAATGCCAAAAACATATGAAAACATACAAAACCTTTTGAAACTGACACAGTAAAACTCAATTCACTTTGTTTTTTCTTGTGACATGAAAGTTGCAATTATCATCTGTGGAATTCAATCCCATGCCAGTAAACATCCATGTTGTTGGTGTGATGCTGATTCTTTAAAACTTGGACTATGTGGTTCTTTGAGAACATTTGGAGGCATTAAAAAAGCACACCAAGAATTCATTGCTCATGGAAATGATGTAAAAAAAGCTGAACAATTTGGAAATGTCATCCACTCACCTTTGTTGAACTTCCCAGATGAGTCCCTTATTCTGGATGCAATCCCACCCATGGAACTTCACTTGCTTCTTGGTGTTGTCAACCATCTCTACAAAAACTTGGCCAACATTTGGCCAGAATGCGAGACTTGGCCTAAGGCATTAAACATCTCTCTGCAGCCGTTCCATGGTGGATATTTCCAAGGAAACCACTGCCAAAAGCTGTTGAAAAATGTAGACATTCTTCATGAAAAGGCTGAAGCTGCAGCTGCATTTGCAGCATTTCCATTCATTGATACATTCAGAAAGTTTGAAAAAGTGGTCGTGTCTTGTTTTGGAATGCAGCTTGATAAAAATTACGAAGAACACATTGAAAACTTCAGAAGTTCATACCATGATCTTCCTGCAACCATCACACCAAAGGTATATGCTGTATTCTTCCATGTGTCTCAGAATCATAAAGATCTTGGCCATTATAGTGAGCAAGCCATATTATAGTGAGCAAGCCATTCAAATTTTAAGCCTCACTGGCAACGGTTCAAGAGGCAGAAAACTCACCCAGAATATGGAAAGCATTTGCTTAACTGTGTTGTTGACTTTAACAGTAAGCATATTTAGTTAGTGTAATGGCATTCCAAACAGAAGAAAAAATTTGGTAGATTAGAATAGAAGCTTATTTTTAATTTATTTTCTGAAACTAGTCTTTAGAAGCCTCTTTTATTCATGTGTTGCTTTGCTATTTTTGCAAAAATGTATAATTTTTGAACGAAATACAGAAAAAAACAATGTTCTATAAAGGTTTTCAATCAAGAATACGGGTTTTAATTGTGACTATTATAGGAAAACATTGAAATGCAAATTTCACTCACGGACGCCAATCCTGGATTTTAAAAATACTTGGAATGATATCACATTGGTACGTACTATCACCCCTAAAAAGGATTTTTTCGGGTGTTTTCATCAATGTTACACCCTAAAATTTTCTAACAGTGGCTAATACAACAACAGAAAAATGTTGCTAAGGTCTGTCGCCTCTATAAAGTTAATATTGACAAAAGTAAAAACAAAATCAAAAAATTATATTACGTGATATTTAAGTTTTACATAAGAATATCTCATTTTCAAAAACTCATTTTTTGAAAAATTTAGCTTTCCCTTATACGTAACACATTTAGGAAATTATTTCTCTCGGGTCAACTTAAAATGAAAAAACAAATTTAGTTTGCAAAATAAATTTACTTAATAAACAGTTTACAATACATAAAATCTCTATTTTTATTCGTAGCTATATATAAATAGGAAATAATTCGTTGTAAAAGGAGAAACATAGCGTCTAAAGTAAAACTTAAAAGTAAAAATTAATGAAAATAATGAAAAAAAAAATTATTTTTTATACACCAAGATAAATTTGTTTCTCCTTTTCAAGTAAATACAGTTTTTTTTTTATAAAAAAGACACGATAAATTACAAAAATAAACATATTAACATTCATTTTACAAATTCACATTTACATATCACATAGAATGGAATTATTACTTAAAAGCTTAACTAAATAATGACTAGGTCGTAATTGAAAAAAAAAAAAAAAATTATTAAAATGACATTAAAAAAATAAAAAAAAAAAAAAAAAAAAAAAAAAAAAAAGAATTGGCGAATTAAATGTTAAAATGTCTCATACAATAATTTTTATGATCAAAAAAATATACTATTATGCAAAACAAATTACGTTGGCTTTAAAACCTACAGATTAAAATAATAAAAAAATAACTTAAAATCTTAGGCAAATAAAAAAAGTCGCGCAATTATTGATTCTATAATCCTTCAGCTAAATTCTGTTGCCAGCAAACAAGAAAATTTTTTAAAACGGCTGATAGTTTTATGTGTTTTTTAATGTCTTCGAAATTTATAAAATATTTGCAATAAACAACAATATCAACATTATGTTCTAACGCCAGGTTAATTTAGTTTCAAAGTAAATATCAACTCTGCTTCGATGGCGTTTCGACTGACCGAGTGGTTAAACAAGCGTTTATGCAAGACGTTTGTTTGGCTTTCTGTTGTTGTTCATGTTGATACGATAATACTTCGCTGTATATTAGAGCTAAAAGAAATTGCAGTCAAAACAAATAAAACCTATAACTTACATTTAAATTATCATTATTAATAATATTATCCAAAAACATACCTTTCCACTCTTCAACAGTATGATCTATTTCGTCTATTTTATGATCGTACTGCATTGGGGCTGGCTAATGTAGAGAATAAGATATACATAATAAATTAATGAGTATATATCATAAATAGTATCTATATATTACACATAGTAAAGCTAATGATAAACACATTTAAAAATTTACTGCTTCTACTTCTTCAGCATCATACCAAACATGTACATAGGGATGATTCAGTGCCTGGGTAATAGTTATACGCTTCATAGGATCAACAACTAACATTTTTAGAAGTAGATCACGTGCTTGGTTTACTAAATGAAATTTATTAAACATGATCAGAAATTATTATTAAATATTAATTTATTAATCAAAAAATTTGCAACAAAATTGCAAAAAAAAAATCAAAAAAAATTAAGCATTATTAAAAGTACTTAGTTTACAAATGACGATTATTTGTTTCACAAAGTTAAAGTTTTTTTCAATTAATTACATGGCTTCTCAAAAATAATCAGGATTTGACCTCTTTATGTTTAACAATCTATATAGTAATTAGCAAAAAAATATTAGTAAAATATTAAAGAGTAGTCTTAGATAGGTATGAATTTAAGAAACATTTTAAAGTTGCATTCTGTATTAAAAAAATTTTCTTCTGCCCTTCCAGGGCCTAAAAAAGTTCGCCAACTTACCCCACCCCAGGAGTAAGTTAGCGCGAAATATAAAAATGATTATTTATTATTTAGTGCAAAATTTATCAAAAAATTTTTACTATTGATTTTGGCAACAATTTCAAGCTAAAGATTTAATATTACTTTGAACTGGTAGCAAATAATACTTCGTATAATAAGCTAAAACAGTTTTTTTTGAATATAAAAAAATATCCTAAAAGGTTTTTACGTTTTATTTTTTTGTAAAAAATAATTTTGTTAAGAACTTTCTCAACATTGCTACAAATTTAGAAAAAAATAAAAAATTTCCATAGTATACTGTGAGCCAATATGGTTCGTGAAAAATTTGCCAACTTACACCACACAACTTTTTTTCAATTTACAGCCTGAATACCTAAACTATAAGAGAAAAACTGACCAAAAATAATAAATCAATTGTGACTAAAATCTTTAGAATAATTTTTTTTAATACAACCAACTATTTTCTTCATAAAGTAAAATGGTAGCGATGTTCTAAAAGTTGCTTTTTTAATCTAAAAACACCTAAATCCCAATATCTCCTATGTTGAAGACTAACCAAAAGTCTCTAGAACCAAACATCTGATATAAGATACAAGATTTAGTAAATTGAGAATAACAGAGCTTAGACGGGACCTTTTAACATTAACTTCTTGGAATAACAAAAGGACATTTGTTCTTAAGAGATATGTTCTTGTAAAAAAGATGAAATAAATGATTGATAAAGCAACTGCTCAAGATGGTGAAAAATATGGAGTAGAATGAGATTTGACTTAAAACTGAAAAGTAGGAATAAAAGCTTCCAAACTTTCAGTCCAGAAGGAATAAAAACTTCTGAGATGCACTTTATGCATATATATTATGGACATAAACATATATGTTTGCTATTTATTTAGATGCTGGCATACAATATCCTTTCATATTTATATAAACTTTACTATTTATATGGTGTAGTATTTGCTGAAAGAGAAGTGATGATTATGGTAATGATGATTATGATGATCATGTTGATCATGATGTTTATATATACATATATATATATATATATATATATATATATATATATATATATATATATATATATATATATATATATATATATATATATATATATATATATATATATATATATATATACAAAATATAACATGACTTTTGAATAAAAAAAATATACTTTTGGATGTATAAATGTTTATGCAGCCACGGCCCTGGCTTTATTTTATAAAACCCAGCATAAGTCAAATATCAACACCGGTCATTTACTAGGTGAAGCAGCCTTCTGTTAATGCTTAAGCAATTTTACAAACTATAAACTGTATACAAAACTCATTAATTGATATTTACCCAGTCCAAGATAATTATATAACTCTGTCACATGATGAAGTGACAATATTATCAGAGATTACAAATTTAGTTCACATTAAAGCAACAGTTAAAGCTCTTTGTTGCTGAGATTCTAACTTATTTACAGCTGATATTGCTATTAATTTTATGCTTACAAAAATAAAAGATGCTGAAAATAACACAAGCAAAGAAATGCGTACTGCTTTATGGTTCACATGCATTAACGTCAAAGTGATATGAGTGAAATTCTGCAATACCTACCTCACGGTTGAAGCTCTATTGAAGTTGATGAAGAAATAATTATAAATGAAAAAGGCACTTTATCATTTGAATGATAGTGCCTTCTTCATTTAAATCCTGAAAACTTTTGATAGAAATGCTGGAAAGATCAAATGCTTCCAACCCTACTCTAGTAAGAGCATCTGTTGAGTCTGGTATGCTGGATTTGATTGAGAAACCTGAAATAATACTTGAAAGAGCAACTTGATCATGTTATTAAAGTAGGACAATCACCAATGCAACAAGTTAGACATAAGACATTATCAAAAATTTTAAAAGAAATGAACCTAATTTAAAATGGTGGTCAATGTGGCAATTATTTAGAAAGAGTTTATTCATATCTAATGACTGTGAAACCAACAAGTGTCAAGGCTGAGCGAACATTTTCTTCTGCTGGACTGTTTAATACAAAAATTTGTAACTGTTTGGGCGATTAAACTTTAGACGTATTGTGCTTCTTTCAGTCACATTTCAGAACACATAAAACGTAATATATTTCCTAATTTTAAATTTCTTTTTAACATTAGTTAACATGTTTTTCTCTCATTCATGTAACAATGTAATGTAAACTGCCTTCATTTAATAAATATATTTTGGGCTAAAAGTATACTATTTTTATTCTATTAAATATTATGTAGATGTTATATCTTTTTTTCAATACTGTGATCAATCCCAGGATCCCTGGAGTGATGTTTTTCTATCCCAGAATCCTGGGAAAAACCTCCGCAATTGCAATCCCTAAATGTTATTTAAATTTTTATTGGTAACATGTTAATGTAGTGTCATAGACATCACTATCATTTTTATCACAACTTCATAACATCTAATAAAACTTTAAACGCAACAGAGTCTATATTAATCTGCTAAAATTTGAGTCAATTTAAAAAGTCAATTTTGATTAAAAGTCATATTGGGATAGCCAAAGTCGAGTGTACATACATCAACTGAGGGTTTATTTTTGGCTAGGTACTCTATTAATCAAAAGAAGGGTTTTTCCAAATTAAAAACTAAAAAAAAAAAGATTTGCACCACAAAATTGATGTAATTTGGGAACAAACCCTATATGTAAGTCAAAGTTATGGATAGAGCACCTCAGTAAGTATTTTTAAAAATTAATTATTAAAAGATTTTGGAAGCATGTCAAATTGATATTTAAACATGAATAACAAGTTTTGGAACAGATTTAACTCATAGACATTAAGAGCTTCAATTTCTTGGAGTAGCGGCTTAGAGTCGATGTATTTATGCTCATTACATATAGCCCTACTGGCTTGTTTTTGTTATATATATATGAAGAGCTTATTGTGAAACAACGACAAGCCACCCTTTTTTTAAAAATGAGTTATTATCATTTTTATAATCATAAATAGTATACACAATAGCCAAAAAGATATTAAGGCATAATTCTTAAAATTGGAGCTATAACTATAAAATCATCTTACTGTAAGCACTGATTTTATAGATTTAAATAAAACTTAAAAGTCATTTTTGTCAAATATTTGTTTTTGCTGAAGGGCAAGTACTTCCCCAAGCAATATTACAATAGCTTATGTAGCTATGGATAAAAGAGTAATGTAAATCTTATAAACATTTTTTACTTAGTAGTTTTTTTGTTTTATGCACAAATTTTTAGAAATTTTGTTTTCAATCAGTGTAGAATGATTTTTCAGATCAAGATATTTATCATATAATATTCTTAGGATTTTAAATGATGAAACTTTGTTTACTATGTTATTTATAGCTTTTTATTTATAACTTCACTTAAAACATTAGTGAAAACTATTAAAAAATTAACTTATAAAAAAGAAGCTATTTTTTATCAAGTAAAAGAATTAAATAATGCTTATTGTGATATTAAACAAAACTCATAGGTGATAAGTTTTCTTACTCAATAACGTATATGATTTAAAATGTAGCAAAGTGCAATACTTTTAAAAAAAAAATAAGTAAAAGTACACATTAAAAAAAAAAAATACTTAAAAAGTACAAAATTTACAAAAAACTACTTTACAGTAATGTTAGTAAATATAATTTATTACTTTCCACCTTTGTGAAAAAGATTTATAATTAAGAAACTGCCTTTTGATAGCACAACTTTGCTTCCAAAAAGGCTGCAAGCAACCAATAATTAGAGTTGGAAGTTACTGGAAGAGAAAAGATGAAGACTGTAGAGCAAGATAACAATTAACAGACAACTTAAAGGATTGCAAATTATATGAATCAGGAAAGCAAGATAAAGGAAGCGAATTCCAAAGAATTGATGTTCGAGGAAAAAAACTAGACGAATAAGAGTTTTTGGAGCACTTAGGAACAGTCAAAGAAAAAGGATGATACTTAATTGAATGATAAGTAACACGAGAATGAATTTTAGTTGATGGCACAAGAGATGCTAGCTATTTAGAGCAGTGCTCATTATAGTATTTGTAGAAAAGAGAAAGAGAAGCAACATTATGACGATGTGATAATGGTTGGAGGTTGGCTGCATCAGCAGGTTCAACTATGTTTACAATGCGTTTATGCACCTTGTCTAAAAAAGAAACGGCATCACTAGATGATCCGCCACAGATATGGCAACAGTAGAGATAGAGAATAAAATCTGAAGTAAGAAAGTGTCAAGCTAATTTTGCAACAGATTTGATATATGGTTTCCAAGAAAGATCGGAAGTAAGAGTTAATCCTAGAAGATGAAAAGTGGATGACTTATAGAGTACATTACAGTTCATAAATATAGGAAGATCTAAATTATTGCGAAAACGATTGGCAGAAAAAAATTGAGTTTTATCTGAGTTAAAGTATACCAGCCACTGTGAGCCCCATACTGTAGCAGAAGTGAGATCCTTTTTAAGCTCAAATGCCTCCTCCAAGCAATTAGAGAGTGTTGGCTTCTCATCACAACAAGAATAAATGGTAGTATCACAAGAATAAATGGTCGTAGTTTTCTCATTTATTTGATGCTTGATAATGCTATGAAAAGTTTAAAGTGTCAGGAGAAACAAAAACAGGAGAAACAAAGAAAGCCAAAGAACTGATCATTGCTATTATTAATTAACTTACAATTTAAATTTTGATTAACTAATACATTTAACAATTTAAAAAACGCCATACCACAATTAATATGTTTTTGCTAACAAAAAAGGTAAAAGGCATAATAATAAAAGTTAACAAAGGTATAATAATAAAGGTAAAATAGTTATCAAAAAGAATAGTGTTTATCAAACACTTTGTTCTGTTATTGACACAACATTAAATAATATTATTTATTATTAAATAATATATAAAACTTAATATTATTTATAACAGGATTAGCCAATATTATTTTTGCTTTCTAAGATACCTTAACTAATAAAATTTATTTGCATTTACAAAAACAAATAAAATTAAAAAAAATTATTTATAAAACAAAAGTAAATGAAACTTAGAACTATAATTTAAAAAAAAGTAATAGTTAAAAATTAAAACCAAAATTATAGTTTTGTTTTTGCTTTTTAACTATTACTGAACTTGTTTGATAAATTATCATTTATTATTTTTTTATTAATTGATCATTAAATTTTAAATTGAAATTGTTTGATAAACAAGGAAAGATCCTATAAAGCAATACTGATAAAATGGTATGCTAAATAAAAAACTGAAATCAAATCTTTTAATACTAAGTATTATCTAAAAATTAATTTTAAAATTATTTACTTATTTTATGAAGAAATAATAAATAAGTAAAGTCCTTGGTTTTATTCACAAAAAACAAGAACCTAAAAAACAACTTATCTCAAGAAGTGGAAGAAAAAATATTTCACACATGTTATAATGTAGATAAAATCTACCAGAAAAGTTACAAGAATAGAAGAACTATATTTTAACTCAAATTGTATCCAATGTTTTAGCATTATGAAGTGGCAACCAAACAAACAACCCCCTTAATTAAGTGTGTGTGTGTGTGTTTACGCCAACACATACGTCACTTTTAACTACTTTTGACTTTCGTCCAACAGTTGCGTGTTGGACGAAAGTAAAAACCATTAATTTAATTACAAATAAATTGTTTTTTAAAAAAACCACAAAAACGCAAATTTAATTGACCAGAATGTTTTTAAAAACATTCTGAATGTTTTTAACAATATAAACAATGTTTTTTTTATTATTTTTTTTTAAAAAAAATATGTTTAAAACATTTTTTTTTTTTTAAAAAATGTTTTTATTTTTAATTTTTTTAATAAAATGTTTTTATTTTTATTTTTTTTACTGTAAATCATGCGCGGAGTGTTGCTACATCGACTATCTTATAGCCTGACTCGCAAGGGAGTGCTGCTACATCGACTGACAAATAGCCTAACTCTCAAGGGAGTGCTGCTACATCAACTGACAAATAGCCTGACCTGCAAGGGAGTGCTGCTACATCTACTATCTTTTAGCCTGACCCGCAAGGGAGTGCTGCTACATCGTTGAGGGTTTGGTTGGGGCAGGCAGTCAATCAATTATTAAAAAAAAAAAATTCTGGTCTTGCATTTTAATTTTTACTTTTTGTCAACAAACTATGGAAAAAACTTTCGGACAACATATAAGGGTTCTCTCTCTCTCTCTCTCTCTCTCTCTCTCTCTCTCTCTCTCTCTCTCTCTCTCTCTCTCTCTCTCTCTCTCTCTCTCTCTCTCTCTCTCTATATATATATATATATATATAGAATTTGATTTGTAATTAAATTAATGGTTTTGACTTTCGTCCAACACGAAAATGTTGGACAAAAGTCAAAAGTAATTAAAAGTGACGTATGTGTTGGCGTAAGAATCACTTTTTTCCTTCCGCTCTTCCCAAAGACAACAAACTATAGATATATATATATATATATATATATATATATATATATATATATATATATATATATATATATATGTATATATATATATATATATCAAAGCACTTTTTACAACAATACCTTTCTGTTTATTTCCAACTGGAAACAAATCTTCTGGAAATAGTTCGTCTATAGTGTAACCTTTTTGCTTTGGCCGATTTGCGCAATACATACGTACCTATTAATGATATAAAATGAGCCAAAACAAAATATTATTATTTTAAAATATTCATATAATAATAATGAATAATTCAATATTTATTATTCATAATTATTATTTTTTATATTTGCGATTTATAAAGAATTGTGTTTTACTAAAGCAATCTTTTTACATTTTTGATTTTAAATTTCACTTTTATTATGATAATTCTAATTAAAGAATAAATCATTAGAAGATTAAAATCATAATCCATCATAAAAATAAATAAACCATACTGATGGTTGAAGACGATCAAAAAAAGACTGTGGTGGAGTCGAGAGAAGTTCTGTTACTTTGTTCCATTGATCAATGTCTATTTAGAGTTACAAGTTAAAGAAAATTTCATCTCTAAAATTATTGCTTTAATTACTGGCAGCTAAAACCACTAAACCGATTTTAATGCAATATTAATTAAAAAAGTAACACCTAGAAGCAGATACATGTGTGTATATACATACATACATATACATATATATATATATATATATATATATATATATATATATATATATATATATATATATATATATATATATATATATATATATATATATATATATATATAAACATATATCCCCCAAGACCCTTGAACATATTAAATTAACATATAACTTGAACATATATAAGTTCTATAAAGTGTATCATGTTGGGTCTCAAATGAAACGAAATCATGTGAAAATTTCAAAAATGATAATTAAATTATTAAAAATTTATTTAGAAAAAAAAAATAGTCAAAAAAATTAGTAAAAATACACTTTTCTTTTGTAGTTAATAAATTTCATTTTATATGTGGTTTAATTTACCATATTTATTCTTAATTAAAATAGTTATTATTTGTAAAATTTTTTTATAATTTTGCTTCATTGGAGACCCAACATGATACACTTTTGAAGAACTTGTTTTTGATAATATTAGAAACTTGTTATATGTTTAAGGTTCTTGGGGGAACCCTAAAAATATTTTCTATTCAAATATTGTTCAAAACCAATATTTTTTGATTATGGAGGACACATTGTATCTACATTTTTTATTGTATTTTTCTAAAACATTGTTTTTTGGGACACCCTAATATATATATATATATATATATATATATATATATATATATATATATATATATATATATATATATATATATATATATATATATAAATACATATATATATATATATATATATATATATATATATATAAATACACATATATATATATATATATATATATATATATATATATATATATATATATATATATATATATATATATATATATAAAATATATATATATATATACGTACATACACATATATCTGTGAGCATACATACATCTTTTGGCATATATAGAATAGTTTAAGGTTGGCTATAATTTTATTTTATTTTTTGCTGATGGTAAACTATTTTTTTTGGCATATGGTTGCCACAAAATTTTTAACTCAAAGGTTTCACCATAACAACATAGCAACAAGCTTAACAAAAAATCCATGACACTTAAGTATTTAGGTAAGATTGCTGAATGCTGAACCTAATCCTTAGGGCTCTATATAGATACATATAGAGGAAATATATAAAAGTATAACTTATATCGCATGCTTAGATAAGCAGTCTGACATAGCAAGCTGCCAAGTGCTTTAGTACATACATTGACTGACTAAATAAGGATCACATGCAAAAAGTGGCACTACATGGCAGTTTTTTTTTTAGCAAAGATTCCTTTTTGATTGTCAAACCATAACATTTAATTCTCAAGCCACTCTACTGGAACTCTCATCTAATGATGCATTTAGATCACATGGTGTAAACAATGTCAGTCCTCTTCTGCTCTTGTTTTACTTCAATGACTATTCCACTCACTTATCTTTCAAAAGTCATTTGCTATGGTGAAATTCTGAACTTATGTTGTAAAGAAAATGTAACACAATTATTTAAAAAGGTTCCAAGATTGACCCAGAAAACTACAGACCTCAATCCCATGTAAAATAATGAAGGAACCTATCAATTTTAAAGCATTTTTTAAACCTATTTTTTTATAAAGCATTGTGAACCTGCTCAAAACGATAGATTTTTGACTGCAAACATGGTTATAAAATTACCATTGAAGTTTTTTTTCCTAGATTTTATCAAAATACTTAGGAAAATCCCACAGCAGCAAACGCTTTACAAACTTAGAATATAGAAAATCAAAGGTAATTTTCTCAATAAGATAAAAGCTATCCTATTCAATAGACCTCAATAAGTTCTTCTTGATGACACTTAGTTGAAATGGCTATGTGACAAGTAGAAAAATCAGTCTTGAGTCCACCCTTATTGATTATCTTCAAAACCCTGCCAGATGTGATAAGCCAAGAAAACATTTGTGAGATTATTCACACTAAAATCTTTAGCATTTTTTGCACACAGTTTGTTGGTCAATCAATGCCTGAAAAATTAATTAGATTTCAGAATAAGGTTTACATTTAAACAAACATACAGGTTTAAACAACATAAATAGTTTTTGTTTTTTTTAATATTTTAATGAAAATGTAAAAATGTTAAAAGTTTTTATGTTTATTTATATTAATTTTCATTATAAGAACTGACAATATTCTTTCAACTTTGTTAACCAAATTTAAACTAATATCGAATATTGGGTAAACTGTAATTACGAAGTTGACTGAATATTTGGTCTGTATAAAAATTTACGGGTAATTCCACGTCAAATGACCCAGGTCATGTCACCATACATCTCAGATTTTGCTGATTTTTATACAGTTGAGAGTGCTTAGTAAAAAAAAAATTCTTTGAAATGTTTAGCCTCTGGCTCCTAGAAAATCTTGAAATATGACCATTTTACTTTTAACAGATCTGGCCAGGCCCCTCTTGTCCCCTTAGAATTGCAACATTGATTTAGAGGTTTTAAGTCACAACTTTAATATTTGATTTTTTTTTACTTAAAAACTTGTAACTGTCTATTTTTGGGGATGACAAATCCAATTGATCCAAATTATCAGAAGTGTAAAAAATTATTATTAAGTACCTGTACTTATCAATTTCAATAAGTTGAGGCAATTTTTTATATACATGTTTTTAATGCTCAAGAAATCCATTTGGCCTTGATGATATATATTTAAAAAATTATTACACATTATTCTATATTCATTGAACTTTCAAAAAATATAAAGATTTTAATCTGCAAATATATGGATTTCCATATATGGATAACGGAGCACGGTTCCCATTTTTTGGTAGCAGAATATTGCAATTGGCTTTTCACTAACTTCCAGACTAGCTGGAGCTCTGAAAATTCTGGAATTTCTGTAGTGCCCATGAATATACATGTTAAGATTGTTTTCATGGCTCTAAGGCATTAGGGGTGGGGGAGGGGGTACTGGGGCAAGTGCTACACTTTTTTGTAGCGGGATTTTGTGATATGTTTTTTACAACCTTTCAGACAAACTGTAGCTCTGAAACTTTCAGCATTTGTGTAGTCCTGATGAACGCATGTTAAAAATGTTTCCAGGGCAGACGACCAGAGGGTGCATGGGCTGGGGCACTGGGGCCATGCCCCACTTATTTTCTCAAAAGAAAAAAATTTTTCTTCCACTTTTAATAAAGTAAAGATATAATTGTTTTCAAAAACTTTTTGGTTTGTACTCGCTCTGTTTTGATTAATTATTTATAAAATAAAATACAAAAATATAAAGTCTCAAGATTGTGTTAAGCTTTGCTTAGATGCGTCAACGGTCAAAGTTGTTGTTACAGGTGCATCAATGGTACAAACTATGTTGGTAATTGGAACTCAATACTCATCTGCTATAGATGGTCAGAAAAGTTTGTTAAAAGGACTGTGATAGATTCTAAGTTAAATTGATGATCCTAATTTCAGGAATTGTTGCACTTAGCTAAAAACGATTTTTCAAAGTGTCGCACAATTCTGTCAGTCTTTCTTTTCAATTTTGAAAAAGTAAACCCTTAAATATTTTTTGCCCAGCAGTCAAGCATTTTGTTACATTAAGTATCTGGTCATTTATGGGGCTTTGTAAACTTGCATTTGCAGTTAATCGTTTTAAAGTGCCACCAATACCATCACATAGTGACTTACCATGACTTGTAGCAAAAATGTCCACTATGCATCATTACCGAAATCATCTTTATGGAGACAGATATTGTAAAAGTTTTTGTAGTTTTTATACTATGCAGCACAACCATAAATAAAGAATCTATGAAATATTAGAATGATTTTCTTTTAAATAATTATTTATTTGTCTTACACAAAACCAATGTCATGCTCATTATCTTCTGACACAAAACAATTTTCCTTTAAGCTGGTCAATTTCGTTTAATAAATAGAGGGCAACGGGGTTTAACATGAATGACTTTAGCACCAATGGTAACTTTAGATTTCATCTTGAAGCACAAATGTGTAGTTTTCTGCAAAATCGTCTAAGACAATAAGCAGTCTTGCCAAATTTTCCTTTTGTTGCCTTAGGTATCTTGCTTGACTGTCTCTGATAACATCAATTTGTATTCTTCAATTGTTGTTGTCTGACAGATCAATGCTGTTATATCTGTTTTCTTTTTAATTCAAAAAGTTTTAAATTATACAATATAATATTCTGTTAAAATCATTATTTTAGATGGATGACTGTTTTTAATCCATATACTTGCAAATCAATAATCTTATAAACATATGTACTTTCTTAAAACATTTTAAGAAAGATCATTGAATACAGAAAAATTGGAACCATGAGTCCCTGATGTCTTGGGCTCTGAAAACAACTTTAACATGCATGTTCATCGGCACTACAGAAATGCGAAAAGTTTCAGAGCTCTAGCTAGTCTGGAAGTTAGTGAAAAGTCAATTGCAATATTCTGCTACAAAAAACTGGGAACCGTGCCCCGTTATCCATATATGGTAATCCATATACTTGCAGATCAAAAGTCTTTATATTTTTTAAAAGATCAAAGAATATAGAATGTGAAATATATATATTTTTGATATCATTGAGGCCACATGGATTTCTTGAACATCAAAATCTGGTATATAAAAAATTGCCTAAATTTATTTAAATTGATAAATACAGGTACTTAAAAATAATTTTTTACATTTCTGATCATTTCATTGTATTCGCCACCCCTGAAAATGGCCTGGTACAAACTTTTAAGTAAAAATATCAAATATTTTTAAAATTATGTGACTTGAAATCTCTAAATAAATGTTACAACTCTAAGGGGACAAGAGGGGCCTGGTCATTATCTGCTAAATGTAAAATTTCAGGATCTTCTTGGAGCCAGAGGCTAAAATTTTCAAGGAATTCTTATTTTAATAAGTACTCTTCAACTGTATAAAAATCAGTAAAATCTGAGATATAGGGTGACATTTTTAAAAAATTCTGGGTCATTTGACATGGAATTACCCTTGAGTCATTAAATATATTATTTGCTATTTTTTTTAAAAATTTAGGTCTTTATTATATATCAATTACCATTTATTATATATTATTTGTCATACCATATAAATTAATTCAAACTTGTTTGGAATTTATTATTTTCAGATTTAATTGAATTTAATTGACAAAGTTCATTTAAATTCAATAATTTTATTAAATTTAAATGAAAAGAATATAATGTATAAATCTAGGGAGATATTTTGTTAAACTTAGGGAGAAGACAAATATTAGGTTAGGGAGAATAAAAATATTTGTTCAACTTTAATATTGAATTTTATATATAGTTTTTCTTTGAGACCCAGGTTGCTAAAACATTAAAAAATAAAAACATTTTACTGATATGTAGAATTTAACAAAGAATTAAAAAAATTGAAAAGTAACATTTTGCAATTAAAAAAAAATCCTTACAAATTTTTTTTTAACATTTAAAAACTCAGTTTAAATAGAAAAAAGATACGATCTGTTCCAGGGAACATTACTGATCCACGAATCATTTCACCGAATATACAACCAATAGACCAGACATCTACGTTTTCAGAGTATCCCATTCCTAATATAATTTCTGGTGCTCTATAATATCTTGTAACTACATAAGGGGTCATTGTAAATGCGGAACCAGCCGTTCTAGCAAGACCAAAATCTAAAATCTAAAAGGAACAATACCAAAAGGTTCTGAAATAAATCTTTTTTCTCTTTCTGTCAGTAAATCCATTATTTAGTAATACAAAAATATTTTTTTATTTAAACAAACATAAAAATTTCTTTCTGTCAGTAAATTCATTATTTAGTAATACAAAAATATTTTTTTATTTAAACAAACATAAAAATAAAGGTTTTACATACAATTTTCTGAAATAATAGGTCATTCCATGCCAAATGGACCAAAATTTTAGGATTTCAACATGGACCACCTCAGATTTTAATGCAGCTTGGTGGGTTGGTTTATATTAATGAAAAAAGCAATTCCTAAAAATTTCAGCATAAAATCTTTTGTGGTTCATGATATGGTCATTTGAAATTTCTAATTTTTCCAAAAATAAAAACTTTTGTAGCAAAAACATGTTTTGTTCATACTTTGAAACTCTAAAACAATTATTTTAAAAACAAAATTTCAGAAAACCTTTTAGTTTTTTTTTATTGTATAAAACTCTAGGCTTATTTTACTAAAACTTTGAAATTGAATTTTCGAATGTCACATTTTATCCATTATGAAAATCTAAAAATCCTAAAAAATTATTTGCAAATATAGAAAGTTGATTTTTGATGGGTCAATATACAAAATCTACAATTTAAGAAGTGAAAAGACATATTTTTATAGTTTCTTTTAATGACAGGCTCCCAAACTTTTTTAAATTTACTGAGAAGAGACGATTCAGTAAAAAACTATGGACTCCTAAAATGGATCTGGCTAAAACTTAAGAAAATTGTGCCTTCACTTCATACCATTGGTAACCTAGGATCAACACTGATTTTAACAAGATTTTTTTTTTCTATTGATTTAATAGACTTTATTGCAGTGATTTCAGAAAAAAAAAAGTTGGTACTCATGGGGAAGTTACAAAATCAGAACTATGAAATTTGCACAAATTAAGCCATGTGCTAGTACCCTCTCCCCCTCTGTCCATTAACTTTTTGCCATGCACATTTTTGCCCAGAACTTAAAAGAAATGTAATAAGCATTTCTTCTTACAGTCCGGTGCATGAAATGCCTTTATGCACAAACACACTACTAAACATACACATTTAAATGCTGTGGCATAAAAGACAAGCAAGTCATTGTTCTTTTTACATCTATATTTTACATATAAAATTTATCATTTCTTATTTATTTGTTGTGCCAAAACTCACGGAAAACTTGTATTTAAATATATCTGTTTAGATAATAATAATAAAAAAATGGCAATTGCATCATTATATATAACTCAATGTTGATTTAGATCTAATGATGTACTTTACACACTTTGTACTTTGTTTTATTAATACAGCATAAAATAGATCAGCTTTAATCAGTGGCAAAAAGGCAACAATAAACATGATATAGTTCCAGAAATTTTATAGTGAACGATTTTATTACAAAAGCTTGTCAACAAATAGACCAATTAAAAGACCATCACTACATAGTCAAAAATCAAGCAGCATACTTGCAGCATTTGAAAATAACTATACCAAGTAATTGTATTTTAGTATTACTAGACTTTACTTAAAATTACAGTTTTTTAATTCAAGATAGAGTGCAAGGTCTCCTTTGGAATAACAGTCAAGCAAGATTGCATCCTATTGTTATTTGCTATATGGAAGAAAATATGGAAATTTGCTTTATGGAAGAAAATTTGCTATATGGAAGAAAATTTGCTATATGGAAGATAAAATGTAAAAGTGTTTGTATCATCTCAGACAGTTTGCTGCACAATACAAACTCAGTTCATTGTTTTATTTATGAAGTAATAAAAAATATAAAAGAGTTGATGCCTTACTTTAACCATTTCATTTATTATAGTGAAGGTTTAGGTTCACAATACAAAAATTATAAAAACATATCTAACTTATGTCACCATGAACAAGATCATGAGGTATCTGCAGAATGACATTTTTTTGCTACATCACAGGAAAAGAGTGCTTGTGATGGCGTTGGGGGCTCTTTCAAAAGACTTGTAGCACGGGCCAATTTATAATTATTAACAGATCTTATCAATTTACTTGAGAAATTTACTTGATAAAGACAAAATATCAAAGAATAACACATCGCTCAATAAGTCCGTAGGATGACATATAGATGGCAACACAAATACCGAATCCGTATTGTTTTTAGAAAGTACCAACCTTCAAACGATATCTGTCAAAGTTTCATGACAATCGGACCATTATTTACCAAGTTAGTGTGTGAACGATTGAATCAACTTTTGTGAATTGAAAAAAATGGAAAAATCAGAATTTCGTGTGCTCATTAAGCATTGCTTTTTGATGGGAAAAAACACGGTGCAGACCAAACAATGGCTTGATAAGTGTTATTCGGACTCCTCTCCATCGAGGCAAATGGTTGAAAAGTGGTTTGCTGACTTTAAACGTGGTCGTACAAACACCGATGATGCTGAACGCTCCGGTCACCCAAATTCAGCAGTTACTGAGGAAAACATCAAAAAAATCCATAAAATCGTCTTATCCGACCGCAAATTGAAATTGAAGGAGATTGCCGAGGCCATAAAGATATCAGAAGGCAGTGTGTTTACAATATTACACGAACATTTGGGCATGAGAAAGCTTTGTTCGAAATGGGTGCCGCGTTTGCTAACACCGGACCAAAAACAACAACGAATCGATGATTCTGAAGCATGTCTGGCACTATTTCACCGAGATAAAAAGGATTTTTTGCGTCGCTACGTCACAATGGATGAAACATGGATCCACCATTTCACTCCTGAGTCAAATCGACAGCCAGCTGAGTGGACACCAGCGGGTGAAAGCCGCCCAAAGCGCCCAAAGGCTCAAACTTCTGCTGGCAAGGTTATGGCCTCCATATTTTGGGATAGCCATGGTATATTGTTCATTGATTATCTTGAGAAAGGTAAAACGATTAACAGCGAATATTACATGGCATTATTGGAACGATTGAAGGCTGTAATTGACGAAAAGCGACCTCACATGAAGAAGAAAGAAATTCTCTTTCATCAAGACAATGCACCGTGTCACAAGTCAATGAAAACAATGGTAAAAATGAATGAATTACACTTTGAATTGTTGCCCCATCCACCATACTCGCCTGATTTGGCCCCCAGCGATTATTGGCTGTTCTCAGATCTCAAAAGGATGCTCCAGGGAAAGAGATTTGGATCGAATGAGGAGGTCATCGCCGAAACTGAAGCATATTTTGAAGAAAAAGATAAATCGTTCTACAAACATGGTATCGAAAAGTTAGAGAAGCGCTGGAATGACTGTATCGCCTTAAAAGGAGACTATGTTGATGAATAAAATCAAATTATGTCAAAATGTTGTTGTTTTATTAGCTATCCTACGGACTTATTGAGCGATGTGTTACATTTTCAATAGATTTCAAATAATACAATTGTATTACGTTGGATAAAGTTTAAATTAGAAAAACATTATGCTGCTTGTGCACTTATTTCAGAAACAAGGAACCACCATTGTTTTATACTACAATCATTGACTACTTTACAGATGAATGTCAATTGACAATATGTATACTCGTGTAAATGTTTCTATAATGCAGCTTATGCTTCTTATTCACCAGGAATTAATATAGCATGTGTTAACGATGCAAAATATATTCTTATATAGTTCATGAAGCAGTCTATTTCCTTAAACACTTTTCTTTGGCCACTTAAAGAAGATATTTGCTGGGTTCCAAAAGCACATTTTATGCAAAATTTCATTTAAAAAAGTTTAATCAGCAACTGGTAGATGCTATGAACTAGCAGCTCAAAAAAAAAAACTGAAATATTACATTTGTACATTAGAATAAATAACATAATTGAATAACAACAGCAAAATTATTTAAAAATTGCTTTATTTGTTTTAAACTTTTATAGTAATTTTGCAAAAATTGATTTTAATACATATTTATTTAAAAGATACAATGTTTATATTGATTGTTAATTACATAATAATATTTTTTTATTACATAATCAACTTGTACATTGTGTTAACTTGTCAAATAACTCTTATAAATTAGTATGAGTTGTAATCTAAATTTAATAGATAATAGCTAGAGCTATTTAAAAACTGGGTTTAATTCAGGCTTAACTTAAGATTTATTTCTAGTACTGAATATGAAATACTTTTACATATATACATACTTTGTATTACAATATATATCACAAACTAAAGCACATGGCTTAATTTGTGCAAATTTCAAAGTTCTGATTTTGTAACTTCCTCATGAGTACCAACTTTTTTTTTTTTGAAATCACTGCAATAAAGTCTATTAAATCAATAGAAAAAAAAAATCTTATTAAAATCAGTGTTGATCCTAGGTTACCAATGGTATGAAGTGAAGGCACAATTTTCTTAAGTTTTAGCCAGATCCATTTTAGGAGTCCATAGTTTTTTACTGAATCGTCTCTTATCAGTAAATTTAAAAAAATTTGTAAGCCTGCCATTAAAAGAAACTATAAAAATATGTCTTTTCACTTCTTAAATTGTAGATTTTGTATATTGACCCATCAAAAATCAACTTTCTATATTTGCAAATAATTTTTTAGGATTTTTAGATTTTCATAATGGATAAAATGTGACATTCGAAAATTCAATGTCAAAGTTTTAGTAAAATAAGTCTAGAGTTATATACAATAAAATAAACTGAAAGGTTTTCTGAAATTTTGTTTTTAAAATAATTGTTTTAGAGTTTCAAAGTATGAACAAAACATGTTTTTGCTACTAAAGTTTTTATTTTTGGAAAAATTAGAAATTTTAAATGACCATATCATGAACCACAAAAGATTTTATGCTGAAATTTTTAGGAACTGCTTTTTTCATTAACATAAACCAACCCACCAAGCTGCATTAAAATTTGAGGTGGTTCATGTTTGACCTTGGTCCACTTGGTATGGAATGACCCAATTAAAGTGTAAAAAAAAAAAGAAAGACAAGAGTTTCTAAGTTGTTAAGTAAAAAGTAAAAAATTTTGTTTTAAACAGTTTAGTTAAAGAAAATCTCTAATAAAAATCTTAATCAACTTCTAATAAAATGTCTATTCAATCTTCAAGCAATTCAAACAAGGAAAACAATACCAGCACATCTTAGAAAAATTGACTGTACCATAGTTTTAAAGATCTTTTATTAAAGATCAACAACAACAACAAAAAAAAAAACAATGTCATTTTCAAGAACTATTAAAAATGCAAACCATTCAAATTCATAACCAACTGCAAGAAAATTTGACAGCTTGAAAACAATAAATTACATTTTTTAATTAACAGCTTACCAGGTTTTATTCACAACTTGACAACTTGATTGCAATCTTTATTTGAGCAAAACAATAATTTAAAGATTGCAAAGTTGCAACTTAAACCAGGTAAGGTGTGGTTATTACTTTAAAAATTTACTTTCAATACGTCAAAATTTGTTTTCAATATGTCAAATTTTATTGTTTTTTAAAGTACAGTTTTAAATACAATCTTTAAAAATTAATACTTTGTAGCAATTTCACTCTAAATAAAAGCAAAAATTTTATTTAGAATGATGCAGCTGGTGCCACCCTTGGAATTTGAAAAAATAGGGTAGGCAATAAAGTGAAGACTATTTAAGATTGACACAAAATTTTCAACACAAAGGTTGCACAATAAAAATATAGAAACGAATGTGATAAAGATTGTGATTTTTTGGAATCATTGGAAGGTACTTGTAAAAGAAATATATGAAATACTAGATGTATTCTAGTATACAAGAAAATAAGATATATTTTATCAGTTTTTTTAAAAAAAGATTGTTTGGGTAGGGTGTTAATTCTTAGTTAAGCACACTTATCCGAAAATGAGAATAATTACTCCGAAAAGCACCGGTAAAACCTCTTGGTGGGAACAATATACACACCTTCCTGATAAGAAAAATCCAAAAATTGAAATCTTTTATGACCGTCCAAGAAAAAAAATTCAATTTGAAGTTTTCGGCATTGTTCAAAAAGTTTGCAAAATGGTACAATATCTATCTTTGAAATAAAATACATAAAAATATGTCAGAAATTGTATTAAAAACATTTTGTTATTATTACAAAGCCCTAGTGAGTAATATTTAATTCTAAACAAGTTTTTGTAATTCCAGGAAAAAGCAGTTCTTGTCAAGTGTTAAATTCTGCATGACAACTTTTTTTTAACTTTAAAGCAAAAATGCCAAATTCTGTTAAAAAACATGATGACCGTAGGAAAACAGTTTGTTTCCTATGTTTGAACAAATGTACTCGAGAATTGACAAGTTTTTTGATTGAACAAATCAAGAAATCAGTTTCATTCACACTTGACTTTTCTGACTTACAAGTTCCAAGTGGAATATGCAATACCTGCAGGGTTCTTTTAGGGAAAAAGTGCAAAGGTGAAAATGTGGCTCTCCCAAAACTTGATGATTTCACAGAAGTCCTGGTTAGACCAGAGACACGTGGTCAGCATTGTGATTGCATTATTTGTCGAATTGGTCATTTGAAAGCACTTCAAAAGCACGCTTTGAACAAATTAGAATCTTCACAAAATCAAAGAAGATGTTCAAACAACACTCACACTTGTTGCAAGAGGAGTGTCACATCAGTGCAATCAATACACCTTCAGAGAAAATCCTAGAGAACTTGCTTCAAAGGATCCAAAAGCCAGTGAACAGATTGCATCGACTGTTATCTCAGCAAAACAGTCCTCACCTCATGGAACTGTCAGAATTGCGCAAAGTGGTGGAGGCCGTCCCATGCCAATTACTCCAGGTAAAGGGAATCTTGCTTAATACTTTAACAGTAAAAGTACTACATAAAATGTTTTGCATTTTAATAAGGCCACTGCTTTTTAAGTGTCTCAAATTGGTGTTTTTAAAATTTCTTTCCTAAAGATCCTTCAAACCCCAAGAGACTGTTTGGTGATGTGCCACTTCTACGAGCTCAAGATCTTGTCTGCATACAAAACAACACTGGACTGTCAAACAACAACATCAAAAAACTTGCATCTACATTAAACCAAGTCACAAATACAAGTTGTCGAGCCAAGATTTAAAGAAAAGTTTCTCGACATTGGAAAGCAATTGGCAGACCACTTCACACACACATACATATCTATTTAAAATGATAAGCAGCAGTCCAGAAAACAACTTGTGGTTCACTGCAAAAATCTGTCTGAGCTACTGAATGATGTCTTGTTGCAACATCATGTTCAAGGTGACTACTTGGTGAAGTTAGGCATCGATGCTATAGGTGGTTTCCTTAAAGTCAGTATTGGCATTCAAGAAGAAGAAATAAGACTTCCATCCATTTCACCACCAGGCAAAAAGGCTGCGTTATTTTAAACACCCAGAGAGAGTGGAGTCAAGCGCCAACTTCTTGTTGCAGTTGCTGAGGATGTTCCTGAAAATTATGATAACCTCAAAAGCATCTTGTCTTTAATTTGTCCAAGTGGACTAGATTTTTCTTTGTCCTGTGACATGAAGTTAGCAAACTTTGTTTGCGGGCTTCAATCCCATGCTCTCATCCATGTACTTGGTGTGATGCGGATCACCGTAACTTGTCACAATGTGGAAAACTCCGCACATTTGGCTCAAAAAGAAAGTGCTTTGCTTCATTTCAAGATTCAGGTCTGGACCACAAGAAGGCCAAGCAGTTTCAAAATGTTGTTCATGATCCACTCTTAGATGTGCATGACTCTACTTTTGTTCTTGACAAGATCCCACCCATGGAACTTCATCTTTTACTTGGTATGGTGAGCCATTTGTTTAAAACACTGATGAATGGCCAAAAGAACTTCACATCAAGCGCCAGCCATTTCATGGAGGCCAGTTTGCTGGCAATGAGTGCCAAAAACTTTTGAAACATGTTGATCTTCTTCAAAGACTTGCTGAAGAAGACTAAGCATTCCAAGTTTTTCCATGGATTGATACACTCAGAAAGTTTGATGCAGTTGTGTCCTCTTGTTTTGGAAATGAGAATCAAAAATTCCTTTCTTTATTTGCCAAAGCCAAGTATGACCCCTAAAGTCCACGCCGCTTTCTTTCATGTCAAGGAATTCATTGATCACAGGAAGGAATCTCTTAGCAAGTACAGTGAGCAGGCTGCAGAGGCATTGCATCACAACTTCAGGACACATTGGGAAAGATAAAAGAGGCCAATAGACCATCCAGAATATTTGCAAAACCTACAAAATTGTCTTGTTGATTTCAACAGCAAGAACTTGTGAAACCATTGGCTCCTTTTGAAAACCTGTTGAAATTTTATAAGAAAATCATCATTTTGAATTTAAAATTCTGATTAAAATTAAAGGAATGCACTGTTTGTTTTTTAATTTAATATGAGTTTAATATGTGATTTATTAAGTGCTGTAAAGGAAAAAAATGTATTTATTGAGAATAAAATGTTCAGAAAAGCAAAAATTGTTTTATTAAGATTCTCAAAGCAGTCAACATACAATTTCTGACAATGCCGAAAACTTCAAAGTGAATTTTTTCTCTCGGACGGTCATAAAAGATTTCAATTTTTGGATTTTTCATATCAGGAAGGTGTGTATATTGTTCCCACCAAAGGGTTTTTTTGGTGCTTTTCGGAGTAATTATTATCATTTTCGGACAAGTGTGTAGGGGTTGTTGCTATGTTTGGAAAAGAAATCTTTGATTGGAGAAGTACTAATTGATTGAATTGGAGGAGATTTTGACCCAAAATTTCCCCTCTGTTATATATATATTGTTTAGGAAAAAATTTTCTAAATAACAATAGTAAAAACTCTCATCTTTAATTAATTTGATTCACAAAAAAAACAGCTAGGTGAGAATAATTGCAACTTAATATTATAATTTTATGAACTTTTGGGTATGAGACATTTTTTCCTAATAAATTGATTTTTGACCCAAATTTCATTATTGCACACCATTTTTTTAAAGTTCTTTACAAATGGATTAATATGTTTATATTACTTAAAAAACTCCTTTAAGGTTCTGAATAAATTTTATAGTCTTTTTATTTTTCAATTAAAATTTAATATATATATATATATATATATATATATATATATATATATATATATATATATATATATATATATATATATATATATATATATATATATATATATATTCATAAATATTATAGAATATATACTAAATTCCTTATCTCATTCTTTCAGCGTAATTGTTAACTAAAATCAAAGATTGAAATACAAAGTATTTATTCAAAATTTTATTTGCACATGGTTTTGTTTATATAAGGTTTAGAGATAAATAATATTTGTCAGCAAAACTAATACAATTTTGAAATGGCTTAGTCTGCATTAAATTTGGTGACACATGATATTTGTCAGCAAATCTAACCTCATTTCTCTTACACAAAACTAATTTTTGTGCATTAAAGATAATTGTTGAGTAATGAAGTCAAAAAAAAAGAGTTTAAACACATGATCTGACCAATGTAAGAGTGATAAAATATCAGAGTTGCTTTTGTTAGTAATATTATTAAAGATATTCCAAAAATAATTAAAAATTTTCCAAAATCTTAATAATTTTTTTCTACAAATAATCAGCTTTGGAAGCATCCATCTCTACATCTTATAGGTGTAGAGATGGAAGATATCAACCAAAGGAAAATCAAAAGTAAAATCATGAAAGAAATAGCAATTAACCAATCAACTTTAACCTTAAACAGTTGTAAGAAGCACAGTTATAAGAGGAGTCTGATTAAATAAAAAAATCAAACATCAGTGTCATCTCAATTAAAGCATGGTATAAACTATTATTGAAAAAAAAGAAGACCATAAACAAAAGCAAACAAACTGAACTAGCAGGCTAAAAATCTGCGTTAAAATCATTAGTCATTACGATTCCTGCTTTGATGTTTTGCGTACTTTAGCTAAAGTTTATTGTATTTTAAAGTTTCTTGTAAGAAAATTAGCTTGTGTATTGCAAATTTATTTATGTTTTATCATTGTGAATATAAAGCTCCCAGTTCAAGTGTTGTAAATTATGAATAAACATTAAATTGATACTTATTACTAAGTTTTGCTATCGCCTACTTTCATTAAGTCAAACTGAACCTGAATTGAACCTTCAAAACTATCAAACCGAAACTAAAATTATGAATTAACAGAACCAAATATGAACATTAGATCAAACCAAGCTGAAGTTGAACTTTAAAAGAAGAGTTACATTTCTATTTCTAGTATGAACTACCTAAAGAGGAACGGGAAGAACATTAATTTAATTAAAATTCATTTATTTAAACTGATTTCAAACTATAAACTGTAACAACATTTATGGATCTTTTTTTAAACTTAAATCAAACCTTGAAATACTTACTTTTAAACTGCAATCAGACTTTACTACAATATTGCTTGGTTTTAAATCCTAAAATATAAAACAAGCAAAAATTGACATTGACTTCAAAGTTAACGCCTTTTGCACAATTTTTTCTTAAATCATTTTGTATAATACTTATTTAATTTATAAATTTTAAGATTTAAATTTTAATTTGTAAAAAAAGAAGTAAAATATAAACTTACTCTATGTATAATACCTGCTGAATGAAGATGCTAAATTTGTAAAATACAAAAAAATATATTATAATAATTCAAAAATAATTAAAAGCTTACTTTAAATAAAAAATGTTTTAATTTCAATACTGCCATTAGATTAAAAATAAATAAAAAGAAATATACCTTGATTCCACATAACATCTGATACAGTAAGTATGATAATCGTTCATGATCAAGATCCATTTGTACAACTTGACATAAACTTGCATCCATTAGTTCCATGACTAAATATCTAAAAAAAAGAAAGAATATATATATATATAAATATATAGTAAATTATATATATATATATATATATATATATATATATATATATATATATATATATATATATATATATATATATATATATGTATATTATTCTTATATATGTATATGTATATTATTCTTAAACTTTTTCTGGTCAGGTTTATTAGCATTTGATTTACTACTACAAAGAGGATACAATAAAAAAACATTCAATTTTTAAATTTTTCCATCTCTATGCAATGCAACATAAAAGTTGTGGACTTGATGTAACACTTAATCTTAATGACCAATCATTTAGACCATTTTTTTAAACCAAATGATGAACTAAGTTACATACATGTTGATTCCAATCACCATCCTAGCATATTAAAGCGATTCCTTGTTCAATAGAATTAAGGCTGTCAGCTAATTCATTTATTGAAACATTCCCCAATTGCCCATTAAATACCACAAGATTTTTAATAGAAATACTCTAAAGGTGAGTTACAGTTGTATACCAAAAATATAAATAAATCATTAACTTGCATAACCCTCATGTAATGAAAAGCAACACTGAACAAATAAAATACTGTATCAAGAGTATATAGAGACTCACACACTCTGGATAGGAATGAAAAACCACATTTAAACTTAGATATGCTCTACACAAAATCTTTCAACCATACAAAAACCTTTATTATCAAAAAATAAAAAAACAATACGAAAAAAAAAAAAAAAAAATTGTCTAAGAAACTACGGAGGTTAAAAGAAAGTGAAATAAACACAATAATTAAATGGAAAATTGCAAAACATTCTTACAATTTAAACCATTACAAAGATCTTACAATTCCACAACCAAAACAAAGCAACACATGTCTATATAAAAAGTATGTAATAATATGTTGTTTTAATTTAATAATATTGCTTCTCTCCAAACTCACTCCACTGTAAATTTATATTTTAAACGGTTTTTTTGTTTCTTGTTTTATATTACATGGCTGATGATTGCTTGAAATTTACTTTATGAAACTATTAGTAACATAAAAAGTTGTATTTTCTTTGTTTATAAATTTGTATATATAATGCTCATAAATAATATAAATTAATCTAATTTATTTATTTTTGAGTCCTTTTATATGCTTTATACTTTATATATTATATATATTTTATATATATATATATATATATATATATATATATATATATATATATATATATATATATATATATATATATATATATATATATATATATATATATATATATATATATATATATATATATATATGTACACATTATTATATACACTATTTGATAATAAATATTCAAAATATTTAAAAACAAGCAATAGAAAAAAAAGCTAACTAAAAACCTACAAATCCATGAAATCTTCTAAGCTTTTGTCAGGAGTAAATACATTGAGCAGCCCAATAATCTACAAAATTAAATTAAAAAATATCTTAAATAATAAAAAAATACAAAACAAAAAAAACAAAAAAAAGAAAGAAAAAAAAAAGAAAATGACTCACATTTTTATGGTTTGTAATTTTCATCAATTTCAACTCTCGAAATGCTCTCTTTGCATGAGTTACATTTTGAAAAGGTCTACTTAACTTTTTTATAGCAACTTTTTGTTTTATTACTGTATCATACGCAGCACTAAAAAATGAAACTTTAATTGAAAATTTAGTATAACTACTATACATATGCCACTCTTCTCTGTTTAAAATTAAATGCCAGCACACACAAAACCGCTGACCAGACGGTCATTTTTAGGCAGGTGCGCACAATTTTATTTGCATTTAGTCTTTATTTTTATTTTCTATTTAAATTAAAATAAAAATAGCAGAATGCTATGAAGAAAATCTAAATTAAAGGAAAAAAAAAAAAAAAAAAAAAAAAAAAAAAATACAAAAATGTTTTATTCAAATTCTAGATAAAATAATATAAAAACTGCAAAAAACAAAAACTGTAAAAAATAAATAATAATTTATCTAAATTATAAATAAAAAAATTACATTATAAAGGCAAAACAAATGTTTTATTTAAACTCTAAATAAGATAACACATGGGCTGAAAAGTCCTGAGCCTAACACATAGATAGCGCGAGTTTTATTGCAGTCACCTTTTTTTCAGTTAATACTTAAGGCTGTTAAAATTTTATTATATTCTATTCATTAGTAAGTGAGTTATTTTGCTAATAGTAACTTTACTTTCTTTAATTTCAGAACAATGGATCAAAAACAATTTCGTATTTTAATTTTACACTGCTTCTTGATGGGAAAAAATACTAGAGACACCAATGATGCAAAATGCAGTGGACATCCAAATGAGGCGGTAACACCAGAAGACAAAATCCACAAAATCGTTTTGAATGATCGAAAAGTGAAGTTGCGTGAGTTAGCTGACATCGTAAATATATCAAAAGAACGTGTTGACTTTATATTACATGAGCATTTGACTATGAGAAAGCACTGTTCAAAGTGGGTGCCGCGTTGGCTCCTGTTGACCAAAAACAAGAACGCGTTGATGATTCTGAGCAGTGTTTGGCCATGTTCAAATGTAACAAACCGGAATTTTTGCGTTGATTTGTGACAATGGATGAAACATGGATCCATCACTTTACTCCGGAATCAAAACGATCGTCATCTGAGTGGACTGCAACTGGTGAACTCGTCCAAAGTGCCCAAAAGCACAACAATCGGCTGGAAAGGTTATGGCTTCGGTATTTTGGGATGTGCGTGGTGTAATATTCATCAATTATCTTGAAAAAGGAAATACCATCAACAGTGAATATTATATAGCATTATTGGAGCGTTTGAAGGCCGAAATTGCAAAAAAACGACCGCATATGGCAAAGAAAATTTTTTTGTTTTATCTAGACAACGCATCATGTCACAAGTCAATCAAAACAATGACAAAACTACATGAATTGACCTTTGAATTGCTCCCACATCCACCGAATTTGCCAGATTTGGCTCCCAGCGACTACTGGCAGTTCGCAGACCTGAAAAAAATGCTCGGCGGTAAGAAATTTTGCATAAATGAAGAGCTTATCGCTGAAACTGAGGCCTACTTTGAAGCAAAAGATAAATTGTTCTACAAAAGTGGTATTGAAATGTTAGATCGGCGCTGGAATGATTGCGTTGCTCTTGATTGAGATTACATTGATGAATAAAGCTAATTTTGAAAAAACCCGTGTTTTCTTTGTTTCAGCCCATGTGTTAATTAAAATAAAAACAGAAAAACAAAGATTTTATTTAAATTCTAAACAAAATAATTCATAAATAAAAGACTTGCAATGATAATAACGCTTTTTTTTTTTGGCAATCACTTTTTTATGTGCTCTCTAAAGTTTTAGAGGCGTAGGGGAAATAGCAAAAAGGTTTGAGCCCAAAAGTGCTGGCTAAACAGAGAAGACTGATATGTTTATTTTAATATATGTATTTTTCATATAGTTTTATATTTCATTAGCTATAATAGGCTTAGTTCAAAAACAGTATATAGAAAACTAAAAAAAAGAAAACCTAAGTCCGTATTCTATATAAATCATAAAAAAAACTCTGTTCTATGAACACACTATTCATTAAACAAATCAGATATTTTTATGGAGAAAAAAATTAGGCAGAATCATGAACTGAAAATTAGACTTTAAAATGGCAAAGTTACAAAAAAGCTGAAAACTCTTTTTGTTAATATCTTGATTGTTTTGGTAATTTAAATTAACTCTAAGATAACTCTTTGAGATATAAATATAGCTTTTCTCAGCACTTTGAGATCTTTATGAATATCATTTTTTTTTTTTAAACACCATTACTACACCTAAATTAAATAAAAAAGATATATAACATAATATTTGCCTCAATAGATCAATTACACATGGTAGCAGTACTAGTGGTAGAACAGTCAGCTCACAATTAATGTTCATATCCACCTTAAACATTAAGAGATATCAACATGTTTCTCTCAAAAGTGACCAAGTTTGGTTTATGTTTTGAAATTGAGGGTTGAGCGAGTTAGTTGAAAATAAAAAAAGAATTGAGGCGACTTTTTTGACCGCCAGAATACCCCAAACTATATACCTGTAATAACGAAGTTAAGGTGCTCAAACATCTCTAAACTCGGAAGACTATCAAAAATCAAAATCCTATAAATTAGCAAAATGAAAAACTTGAAATCTCAAAAACCATAGGAGGTAAGATACTCAAACAAGTTTTTTAAATACTCATAAGCCTTGTAACATATGTGAAAATTGAAAAAAATCAAAAAGATAGGGTTACCCTTGTCTACTGATTTGGCATAAAATGACCCATCTAACTATAAAAAAGCAATCGAAAACTAAAAACAAATATTTTTGCTTCTGTAGAGATGACATGTTCTGTTAGGTCAATGCTTTTAAATATCTTAAACTTGAAAAAGTTTATTTGAATGGGCTGTGTGGATAAAGCACAACTTTAAACTTCATTAAACTTTGTCATTAGGCTGTGCAAACTGCATACATATTAAAGGTCATAAATAACCACTGCTCAATATTAACCTATGCTGTTTTATAATTTTTCCAATCAACATTTTTATTTGTCAGACAAGTTATCAAAAATTATACTAAACAAGGACATCAAAAGTTGATTTAACTTTCCTTTTAAATTTTCTGCAGTTCTTTCCTTTAATATTTTTCAGTGCAGTTGTTTAATTATAATTTGTTTTCTCTAATCTTGTATTTTAAATCAGTTATCAAATTTTCAATTGTCACTTTTTTATTAAACCATATTAAACCAAACCTATTTACATTTTTAAATTTTACAAAGTTAAATAACATCTTACACTTATAACAAAGCCAGCAAATGAAATGTTAAAGATACACTTATAGTCCTTCGAGTTGTACAAACACAGAGGCTTATAAAGGGTTGTAATACCTCTCATCATTTGAGCAAACCCTTGCTCAAATGGTGATATCAAACCCATTATGCATTAGGTATTACTGTACTAATCTTTTTATCAGTGAACCAAAATTGCATATCAAGAACCATGTTTATGAAGGAGAAAATAATTACAAAAATGAAGATAAAAGTATATCTGTATTATAAGTGAAATGAACTGTTAATCAAGAACCAAAAAAAGTTTTGATATAAAACTTGTAGGATATGTTATTTCATTGATATATTTCAAACCATTTCATCAAAATTTTAAGTAAACCATGCAGATTTTAATCCACTTTTAAATCATTTAAAAAATTTAAATTTTATAACAACATAATTTAAAGATAAATTGTTAAATAAATCAACATAATTTTAAGATATAAATTTAGAAATGATTTTACCAATATTATTTCCAACATACTAAATAAAGTTTTTTTAAAATAATTTAATTGCAAACACCCCAAATTTTAATGTATAATATCGTTGTTTTATATACTATAGTTCCTGTTTTGTTTGATTAAAGAGATAATTGAACTAACAAGCTTAAACCCTAATGTGTCTATGTGCACTTAAAGATGATTTACTCAAGTTCAATAATAATAACCTGTAGTAAATTATAAGACTAAAATGTTAATCAATTTATAAATATTTTTATATTAAATAACTTGTAGTAAAATCAATCTAAGAAATCTTTCTAAAACCAAAACCTAAATCAAAATAGCCTTAATGTTTAAGGCTATTTTGATTTAGGTTTAACTCAATTTTTTAATTCTAAAAAATATATAATCAATCAGCTCTTTAAATGTTGGAATTAGCTTAAAAAGCATAAGTTTATCATACATTGTCAAATTATAGATCTTTAGGCTGTTAATGCTAGCCCGTATATACAGCTCAACCAAATTTGTTTGCAGGTATATTTTTGCTACATTAAAACAACAATTGATATCTTTGTGTTGCTGAAGAATACAAGCTATTACTGACATGCAAACTATAATTGGTAGTTAGGCAAACTTTATGGTGGCGTACTTTATGGTGGCGTATTTTAAGTGCTGACCTGAATTTAAAAGGCTGATTGACTTTGCTTTTTCTTTAAATTTCAAACTTATTTTTTACGCTATTTTAATTCAGCATAAATAATTAGAACTATATGTAAAAGCATAATGCATAACTGAAGGTACACATAACAAATTGCCTTAAAAAGGCAGTCAAAAATGCTTTATACTTACTTGAGAATGCACAGTTGATATTTTTAATTTTATAACCAAATCCTTCACTTCTCTCAATCATGTCATAAAAAATGCTACTGATTCAAAGTTTTAATTACGTAGACGTTTATTTAATTGGTAATATTATAATTGCCATTTTGCATAAATTTAACCAGCAATAGTAATTTGCTAATAACTTGTTATTAAATAATTTATAGTATTTTAATTTCAATTAACATTAGACTTTTTTTTAAAAACTTACCAAACCATTCCTTGAGCACCAGAACCTATGGGGTGAAGATTTTGATATCGATTTAAGATAGTAAAAATAGTATCCCCTATCTGAACTGAGTAAAACATTTCGTAGGCAGCAGGTTTTAATATATCCTTTAAAAACTTTGATGCTTTGGAACAAAATATTAAGTGAATTTTATTGTTTGATTTGTAAAATATAGTAGTGCAGTAAAAAATGAAATTTTTTTAAAGGACTGCATGTTTTCAATATCCAAAAATCATTACTCAGAATAGTTTTTAAAAATTCAGGTATACTCTTCGGCAATTTTATTGAGCAGCCATTTGGGTTTGCATAATTTCGTTTCAAACTTTTTAATAGCAGAATTCCATTATGGTTTTACTTACCAAACTAAATTACTTGAAGTCCAACATACTGTTGAAGCAAACAGCGTGAGTGTTTGGTTTGTTTTTACCTTTTAGCGCATGCGTGTGTTCTAAAAGTAGTGTGCAACTCCTCCGACAAGGCTCCACAACATGCTTCGTTCGGCATTATTCAACTTGTGCTCGGTCAAGTTCGATACGGTTGAAGCAAAGCAAAAGCATCAACTCAGCTAAAAATCATTCGCATTGTGCACTTTATTCAGTTTTTTTTCACACTCGTGTGTTCTGTAACAAATAATTGATTTGCAACTTCTTTTTTTTAAAAAAAAGCTAAACAATTAGTACTTTCCTACCTTAATTTTATTTTAAAATGTTTGAAATTTTAATGGCATATATTTAAAGCGAGGAAAATCAATTCAACTCAATCAACTCTATCAATTTTTTAAATATATTTTAGTCTAAATTAAATTTATAACAGTTATTTTTTTATTTCCAACTGAGGTAAAATAATAAATTTTTTAACATCCTAGTTTTAAATAATTGAAAAACTTTTTGACACTAAGACAGAGATTTTGACACTAAGTAAGAGCCATTCAAACAATAGAAGTTCACCATTCAAATAAATCTGGAGGAGAGAGTATTGCAAAGTTTCACTAAATACCACATAGGGAAGGGTTTTTACCGCGTCATGTGACAAAAAATATTTTTAATTTAAATTTTTAACACAGCGTAACAGCTTAAATAGCAAAGTCAAATAGTTTGTTTTGAAAAAAAAAAAAAACTAAATTTTTTATTTATGCAAGTTTCCCTAAGGATTTCACATCATTTAAACCTCAATACTGAAAATTTCAAAAATAAAAATGCTTTGCAGAAAAGAGCAGCTTCACAAATCTATTTATGAAAGATATATATGGGCTTTGTAACAAATTTAGCAACGGGTTTTGAACCCAAACTGTTTCTTTATTGCATAAAATTAATCTAATTGAAATATTAAAGTGTCTTTTAATACTTTTGAACAGAGCATCAGATATACTCACACTTTCCCGATATACTACTTTGCTATAATTGCTCCGTATATACTTTTAATGTTACGCCTCTCCGTTTTAAACCATCAAACACTATGAGCATTTTTTTTTACAAATACTTGTTTATAATAAGACAACACAAATTATGTTTTTGTAAAGAAGCGAAAAAAACGAAAAAGAAAAAAAAGTATAGAAAACAAGGTTCTAAAGTAAAAAAAATGTTCTACTTGTTCTTAGATATCATTAACGATCCTTTTTTTTTTGCCTTATTTTTTTAAATATTATTGTGACGAAATATTTTTATAAGGACTTTTTTATACTTTTTATATTTTAGAACTTTTTATATTCTTATATTTTTATATTTTAAGGACTTTTTGTATATTTTATATAGAGAATTTTTATATTTTTATATTAGGAGTATTATTAGACATTATAATTGAAGATAGGTATTATTAAAGTTTATATATGTTTTATATTATATTAATAACTTAAAAAATTATTATTAAATAATTGTTATTATATTTAAAAATTTTATATTATCAAAAAATTGTGAGATGTGTCTAAGAATCTCTTTTTATAAATCTTATATTTCAAATTTTGATAAACTTGTATAAGTTTATAAATTTTATATTATAAATTTATAAATTTTTATAAATTGTGGCGTGCTTTTAGAGGACAAGCGCCGATTGCACACATCTTCACAAAGGCAAACTTAGAAAATTGTTTTAAATTTGAGTTATTAAATGCAACAATTATGCTGAATGGTTTCAATTAACATAGTAAGTATTTTTTGAACTTGGTTCATGAAATGTACCAAGTTCAAAATATACTTACGTAATCACGAAATGGTGTTTTTAATGTTTTAAAATCAAACCAAGTTATTTTATACAACAACTTGCTTTGCTTTTAAAATATTAAAACACTTTTTTTGTGCTTTTATTTATTTAAGGTGGCATACCTCATCAAAAGTTTTGGAAAAGAAACACTTTGTTGTCAAAAATGAAATTGAAAATCTGGAGATCAAATATGAAAGATCTTATTGAAGGAAATTAAATTAAATTACAGAACCTACAGTTTAGTTACAGTTTAATTTACAATTTAATTTCTGTAAATTAATTTACATTAATTTAGAGAAATTAAATTAATTTACAAACCTGACAGAAAGTTATGTTGTCGCGACAACCATCTATAATGGCTGATATATAATCAGCCGTCTTAAAAATCTCAAGTTTTAATGTAATATTCAACATTTGATTGATGAAAATTAAAAAAAATAGTTTGAACTACGCAACTTGCTAAAAGTTTTTGAATCTGTGTATTCCCAGCAGGCATTCTATAGCGGAATGAAGCATGCCACTAACGGTCCACTAAGTAACCGATGAGCAATATTCTAAATGCAACATTGGACAAAAATATTTTTGGTAATTGTTCCCATCATTTCGAGACTCTCATTTTGGTTTTGTATGTTTTCATTTTTTTAAGTAACTCATAGGAGCAGAGTTCTTTAAAAATTAACTTCATTAGCTCAATAAAATCAGTAATCTAAGGTCAGATTTATAGAAGAGAAGGTTGATAGGAATGTATTTAATCAACTTATAGTCTGATCACCAAGTCCCGTTTACATTGTCGCCGTAAGTTTATATTATAAAAAAATATATATTTTTATTAAATACAGATAATAAAAATGTTAAAAATAATAATATATAAATAAGCAATAGTATAAAATTTTTTATTTTATCATTAAATAAATAAAACCAAAACAAAAATAAATGGTAATTTTTTTCCAGTGTGTAGAGTGTTCCCGTGGTCACGTGACTTTTTTAAAGTTGCCATTATGAGAGGAAAAAAAAACTAAACTAACTGCTTGCGGTATTAATTTTAATACCATTTGTAATAGGTTTTTATTATGTTTTTGTACCAATATTAATATATTAATATAATATTTAATATTAATGTGATATAATAATCAAGATTTTTTTTTGTTTTTAAAATCGATATCAAGTTTATTTGCTGTATTTACTATAAAGAAATAGTAAATTTAGCAAATAAAATAAAGTCGTACTACAAATCATTATATGGGTATTTTAAGTACGTAAACAAAAAAAGCGAAAACGCAACTAAGAACATCTAAAATTAAAAAGCGCTTTACAAAATATTGTTGCATAATTATGCAACATTATGATAAGCAAAAAAAAACATTGCTATGTCTATTAATAAAAATCAGTTTTTAAAGAATATTTAAAACTTTTATCTTTTCCTTTTAATATTATTCAAACCTGATAAGAAAAAATTACATTATTTTTGTGACTGAATTTCTCCCAACAAACTCATGTAATGTATGTAACAGGTTCGTAGGAACAAAAATTATATTGAGGGAACAGTGCCGGGGACCTTTTTTTTTTTTATAGTCATTTTTTTTCCAAAAAAATACCCATGGGCCCCGATCCGTCACTCTGTGTGTGTGGAGGGGGGAGGGAGGGGTGGCAATACTTCTTGGTCGGTCAAATAGTAGTAGATCACAAATTTTTGTCAAATGAACTTACGCCGAAAATACGGATAACAAATTAGGTCTTTTCTATCCTTTTTTTTCTTTTATATCATAGTTTGTAATCTTTGCTTTTTTCTAAATACTAACTTCAAAATTTTTTATTTGAAAATAATTGGGGGAGGGGGGGGGAATAGTCTTGCTGACCCACCGGTTGCTACGGCTCTGTGTAAATAGCTTGTAAATGATGCTTGTAAATAAAACCCCATAGCACTTTGTTTTCTTTTATTGTAACTCTTGTCTCAATAGAATGAAATGCTCGTGGTATTGGCATTTTTTAATTAAAAATGCGCGATAAAAATGAGGATATTATTTAAATAATACTATTTTGATAAACTCTTCTTAAATTTTAGGTTTCATGTCTTTAATGCAACGTTGGAAAAAATTTTATTAATTTTTTAATTTATGCAATTAATTAATTAATTTATTACTCTTTTGATAAATAATTAATTTATTAATCTTTTGTTCGAAAATACATTTAAAACAAAAGAACCCTTTATTTACTTTTTGATACGCAGTTTTTCACTTAATTAGTTTACGTAGATAAAATACAACTCAACCCACTATATGTACCTTCCAATAACAGATATGATAACAAATCTTATACAATGGCACATAGACACTTGCTCAATTCTCAATTAAAAAATAATGAATGAACCAACTCTAACTTACGCTGATTTATTAAATTATCTATTATTTTCACCAAGTTCTTATACATCTTATACAGTTCTTATATGAGCAGCCGTGGCGCAGTGGTTAGAGCTCTGGCTCAGAACTTAGAAGTCCCGGGTTCGATCCCGGCTCCAGCCCTATATGCGACATTGGTTAGGAAGGAGGCGTGAACCCCTAGTTAAATGCTCTCCCGCGGCGCTCCATGATAAGACCGTAAGGACTTTTGGGAGCACCTAAAATACAAAATAAAAAAATAAAAAAAAAAATTTGAGGATATGAAGACCTATAAATCATGGAAACGCTTAAATAAGAAATAACATATTTAGTAAACTTTTTAGGTGTTTCATTTTCAAAATCTAAATTATACCCAATTTATTCCATGGATTTTTGCAAAATTTAATATCCAAACTGTAATTGCAAGTCAGACCTCGCTGAAGCATCTTCACATATCGTTGCAGTTTTATTTTGGATTGATAAAACTGTTAAAATGAGAACCTAAAACAGTAACTGATTATAATTCTTAATGGATACCACCAAACCCACCAGTAAAGTTAACAATAAAATGTTTTTTTAATTATAAACAAAAACTAAAGGCAGCTATTCTATGAACAATCCTTGAATCAGGTCAAGAATACTCTCTGATCTTATAATTCTAAAGTACCAGATGGTGTTGTTAAGTGTTCTTTTTTTTAACAAATATGCTTAGAAATTAAATTTTTATACAGTTATAGAAAAATCATTACAAGATAAGATTGAAATTGAAAAAACTTGTTATTTTTAATTAGAAAAAAACAATCAATTATCACTTAAAAAAGACCAAGGATATTAATACCAAGTAAAAACTCAACTTCTTGTTACTGAATATTAATGCTGCAATTTTTTTATGGACAGTAAAAGACTGTTTAATTAATAGAATTTTTTGTAAAGAAATCTTAACATATTAAAGGAGTTTAAAAAAAGTATCCTTGTCCTTAAAAAATTTCGAAACTAGTGAACCTGAACACATTGAAAGTAATATTTTCTCATTTCGGTATCTAGTTTGTTATTGTCACATCAGTTCAAAAGATGGCGATATGATTGTAAGATGTAACAATATACGTTGTAAAATTAAAAATCGCTAAAGGTAAGTGGTTTTGGGACAAAAAACATTTACCTTAAGGATTATTATTATACATTTAAATAAACATTCTAAAAGTAAAAAAAAACATGTTTAGAAAAAAAATTTCATTAACTGTTGAACAAAAATGTTGAGAGAAAGAGAAGAAAAGTTAATTAATATACAAAAAAAAAGATAAAGTTATTTAAAAGATTAAGTTATTTAAAAGATTTTTAAAAAAAGATAAAGTTGTTTATATATAAAAATTTATTGATATATTTTATTATTTAAATATAAAAAATATTATTTATATATAAAATATTATTTATATATATAAAAAAAAATATTATTTATATATAAAAAAAGATAAAGTTATTTAAAAAGATAAAATTATTTAAAAGTTATTTAAAAAAAAGATAAAGTTATTTAATATATAAAAAAAAAAAGATAAAATGATATTTTGTTCAATTATTCTTTTAAACATCTGTAGTTTAATGACATATTATTTTTAAATTATTGTTCCAATTATTTGCTAATTTAATGCTACTAAAGTTAACCAAAGCACATACTGAATGAACAATTTCATCTAATGTTGTATGGATTCTCCAACTTTAGTAAATAAAAAATCAATCGGTATTAAGTCAAAGAGAACAAGACTCTTTGTCATATTTTACAATTTCAGGAAGTTTGAAAAATGTAATTTTCTGTTTGTTTGTTTTTTTAGTTATTTTCGATATATAATTTATAACACCTATTATATATTATAATTAATATTTTATAAAGTTTTATGTGCAATAAAACGCAACCCTAAAAATTTATTTAAAAATCCTAATGATATATTTTTTTATTTATCGGCTTTGTTTACATGGTTATCCCCTCATAATGGCAACATTTCTCGAGTCACAGGACCCACGGGAACACTCTATTAACTTTTGTGAAAAAATTTGATACTTATTTAAAGGAAATATTCAAAACCTAATTCTCTTTCTAATAAGAACAATTTAAATTCAATTTTTAAATTTTTCTGAAGAGTAATTTGAAACAGTTTTATTTTTTTAAGTATTTTATAAAAATTTTTTCCAAAGAAATAGTCCATTTGGTAAGAACTTATTTTTAAGTAACATCTTGGTACAAAAAAATTATCATTTGAAATTTTGTGAAGTATTTCTGAGAAATTTTGCTAAAGTAAGAATAAAACATATTAGGAGATACACCATGTTTTGCTTTAAACATAAACAACAAAACTTGGTGTCTATAAGTTTATAAGCATTAGGGACATTAAGCTTCCTTAAAGGAGATTCGCTATTAACCGTTCTGTTAATATTTTTTGTTATTCTTTGCTTACTAAAATTGGTGTTTCCTATATGCAATATTGCATTAGGTAAAATAACTATGAATAAATTAAAAGGCTTAGGGTTAGGGTTAGGGGTTAGTTTTAAAGATTCAGTATTTAGAAATGGTTTTACTCTTCGGTAAAACACCCAGTGTTGGCCACTTTTTTGAACTTAGTCCAATATAAATACTAATTTCTCGCTCTCGATCTATAGGCTAAGTCTTTTAGCCTTAGCCTATAGATCGAGAGTTGGCCTTTACGATGCTCATAGAATAAATGACCTTCGATAATAAATACGGGGACAATAGCCTCCGAAAGAGCCAAATGGCAACCACTAGCAAGAAACATATATTTGCCATCTGGGAATTTTTACTTTTGCTAGTGTTCGCTACAATTAAATTTTTTTTTTTAATATGTCTTTTTCTTTTTAATAAAGATTTTTTCAAGTCTAAATTATTGTTAAAGAATTAAAGTTTTATATACATTTTTTTTTCACTTTAGTTACAAATTAAGCTAGAAATCTCCTGTCATATTATTGCATAGAATCTAAAAAAAAAGAGAGAGAAAATGACATTAACAAATAAAATGTGGAAATGTTTTTATCTATTTTTTATTAATTAAATAAAACAACAGTTGGACCATAGAGTAGTCACTTTGAAATTGTTCTTACCTGAATAAGATACTGTTTTAGACTTTCTTCTTTTGTTTGCATTGGCTTAGTATGCACAACTTTTTTTTTACTGGGGGTTTTGACTTCTTCGCCAACTCAGTTGCCAAGCATTTGTTCATTCATTCAACTTTAGCTCGCTATCGGTTTTTCTTTTTCTCTTTTACATCCGCCAGAATAGGTACAACTTGATCTGACGTCACAACAGATGCTGATTGAAATTCTTGCGCAACAGTGCGAACTTTAGCTAAGAACAGTTTATAACTGTAAGAAAATATATTTTTATGACCATACATATCACTAAGTTCAAAATAACATAAGATCAATATTAAAATAAAATTTAAAAATGTTCATGACTGGACCTCTTTTGTTTGAAAGCTACCACAGGCAAAGAAGGTATCATTTTTGTTGTTGAATTATCAGAAGAAGAAGAATGGTAACTAATTCAACTAGTAGAGGGTTGGCTCTTGGGAGAACTTGGATTTGTAGATGTGCTGGTTTGTGTCTCCAATCGCCTGTTTCGTTCAAACGCAAAATCAAACCAGTTTTTTCGTTTGCTTGTTTTAAACACGTCAAATCTGGGACAATCCAATACAAAGTCATCACAACATTTAAAAATTCTGTATAAATATTTTAAATAATAGATTTAGCAGAGGCTTTAAATGTTACAAAATGTTACACCAATTAATTAAAGAATTTATGATTGTAAAAGATTGTTTATAATTTAACTAAGTATATAATTTGTCCCAATCCTATATTGTGTTTGGAAAAATTATTTATCACTTACAGGTTTATGTATGTCCCAGCTTCAGTGAAACCTATTTAAAGAAGTTTCTCACTTGGCTTAGTCTGAGTACTTACATTCAAATATAATATTGGTTCTACTTGGGTTGAAACTTTAACAAAGCTATCTTGATTGACACCCTAAAAAAGGCGCTCATTCCCAGCATGTTCCTCTTGTAAGATTATCTTTATGTAATCAATAGCATCAGAATTAAATGGCTGTAATCCACATTTCTTAAAAGCAGTTTTAATCATCACCTCAATCATTGATTTTGAATACATTGGAAGAAAAAGACTAGTGAACGTTTCTTTTGTAACATAGGAGTTGCATTTTGTTTTATGACCCTTTGCAACCTTTAAACATGCTTTATGTTTAAGTACTTTATGAGAGCTTCTCTCGTTACAAATTCTATTTATAAGTTATAATAAATTAAATCCTCAATAGATTTACAGCATACAAGCTTATCTCGTTATAAATTCTATTAATTATTTATATAGTAAAACCGTTTGACTCGGTATCTACTAAGTTACAATCCTCAAAATTGTTATTATAAATTGTACAATCTCATCGGCAATTACACATTAAACCGTATAAACACATTACCAATAATTATTGATTAAAAACTAATTACCCTAAACCACTTGACGTCATGGAACATTCAAGTATTTACCTTAATAGATTCACAGTATACGAAAAAAAGTGAAAAATAAATTCCTGGGTAGAAAACCTAATTACTGTTTCTATAAGCTGAAAACTTACGTCATACTTAATGATATAACTGGAAAAAGTATTTAAACTAAAATATAATTATTCATATTTGTTCTGAAAAAGACAAAAAGGTTTATAAACAGTTAAAATTATAAATTATCAAAAATAGCGACTACTAGAAATTGCGTATTGCACGGTTATTTTTAAATAAAATTAAACCATACCCATACTGACAAGTGTGCAAGTGTTCATTTCTTACAATAAAAAAAAAAAAATTCAATTTTTTTGAATTGTTTTTTGGTGGCGATAACTAGGAGGTTATTTTGCTTCCAGTGTTCACCACCGCCACCACACGCCAACCTTTTCATATTCAAAAAATGCAAAAAAAATTATAAACAATATGTTTCTTTAATTGATTATCCCAAAGCTTATCTAAAATTTTTTATTAAGTATTAAGGATTTCTTTTCATCAAGCATTACGTTTTTTTGCAATAGATCCTGTACCTTTATTTTTAAAGCTACGATCGTAAAATTTTCGTCAGTTATAAAGAGATGATCTGAGTTTTTTTAAAGATACATATTTCAACATTTTCCAGCAATTAATTTTAGCTCTGCATGTTTTTTAGTGACCAAGTGGCGAAGACTAGGTTGCATGGCGAACACTAAGTATTTTACCCTATATAGGAAAGAAGTATTTTTCGAGTTTTCATTATCTATAAATTTAATATAAAGTTTCCATGATAGATTTTTATCTAACATTGCTCCAAGAAAATTAAAATGAAGTTTCGATGATTGATTTTCATCTAAAATTATTCCAAGAAAGTTAATGACTTATTTCCTTTTAACAACTGACTTATCATAAAGTTAATGGGTAACATTAAAAGAACTTGATCACTCTTAGTATGTTTGTAAAACAAAATAATTTTAGTTTTTTTTTTAGTTTAATAAAAATTATTGAGCCACGAACATCTCGATTCCGAACAATGATTCTTTACACCTTAAAATATTTTTTTCTCTGTAAAATAGATATTCGTCAGCCAAGAACCAAACCGTATGTCCATTTTTTGTGTTTCTGAGAAAACCAAGTTTTGAAATGTAATTTCTAAAGACTTACTGCCAGAATGTCCGACTAATTTTTTAAATATTTTTAAAAGTTGTATCATTCTTAAGATTAGATTTATTGGATACATACTCTATTGATTGTTGAATATTTATTGATAATAAACAGAAAAAATACAAAATGTGGACATACGGCCTCGTGGTTCTCGGCTGACGTATTGTTAACATTGTTAAAACATGAATATTATTAAAGCATTGCTATTGAATAGCAATGCCTTTTTAAAAAAATTTGATAACCTATATTCATGCATTTGAAAATTAAAGTTTACAAAAAAAAAATTATTTCCAATTAATATTAAAATTTCATAATGTTGTTTGAAAATTAGGGAGGCTGTTTAAAAGTGGTATAAAACTTTAACAAAATTGTGTGCTGCAAATTTTAAACCAGACTATATATTTGTAAAAAATATATTTGTACAAAATTTAAACCGGACGAATATATTTGTATTTATATGTATATATTTGTATTTACATGTGTATATTTATATACAGAGATAAAGGTCTTGATACCTAAGTATTGGTCACGAGACTCATATTTAACTGTGTCGGTCTTGGTATCGGTCTTGAAGACTAAAGTCTGGTCTTAGTCTTGGTCCCAAAAGCCTCGAGTAGTGGTCTTAGTCTTAGACATTTACTGTCTTTTACTTTCTTGGTTCTTACAAAAAATATCAACACAATGAATAGATTAGTTAATAATAACAAATTGTCGCTGATCGCGGCAACTTTCCTCTCTCAAGGAGAGTTGTACCTAGAAAAGCATGTACTCTTTTTCTTTTCACGTACCATTGCTAAATTATCAAAATGGCTGATAAACTTCCCGCAACTGTCTAATTCGGTTATTGTAACTTTCGTGAAGCCAAAAAGTAATTAAAGGGAAAGATAAGTTTAAAACTCATGCCAAGTGTAATATTTGTAAAGAACCAATAACAGAATCTACAGGTACAACTTTTAGTTACACAAGGTTAGTATTTGGTGCATAGTATGCCATAATACAATAATGCGTTTATGTCTTTAAAGTGGTGCTATTCTATTTTGATAATTTTGATAATTGTTCTTTGTATGATAAACTTTTAAGTTTTTCTTAATTAATTGCATTTCATGGTATTTTTTTGCAGTGTTTAATAATAATTATGGCAAAAAAAAAAAAAAAAAAACACAAAACACTAAAATAGAAAGAGTTAAAAATAATCTTGAGGCAAAATTTAGTTTAAAAATCCCATTTTTCTTTTTGTTTAAAAGTTAAAACGAAAACTGCTTTCGCAGTTAAAACGAAAGTTAAAACAAAGTTAAAACGAAAACTGCTTGTTTGGAGCTGCTTCGCTACGTAAAAAAGTGCACAAGTTTCTCTATCATTTAAATGTGTAAAACAACTAAAAAAACTAGTTTATTTTTGAATTTAAAGAAAAGGAGAGTTTGTTTAAAAGTATTCGATATAAAGAATCTTTAATATTTCTATTCTTTAATAAAGGTTAACAATATATTGCTTATTTAAAAAAAAAATTACTTTGTTCTTCTGAGTTATGTGAAAAGTTAACAATGTGAAAGGTTAACAATGTTTAATAAAGGTTAAACAATATATTGCTTATTTAAAAAAAAATTACTTTGTTCTTTTGAGTAAAACAATTTTTTTTCTTTTGTTTTCGTATTTTTCTAAAATTTAAACTTTTTTTTAAATTGCGATCCTCTCATTTGTTAACCTCCCTCCCCTTTTCTCAGATTAACAAATAAAAATAAAAATATTACGGTTACTATCACTAAATAATCAAATATTTTGATGCGTTTAGAAAGCAAAAAGTATTTTGTCTATTTATAATATGCCTTTCAACTTTTTTATTTTATTTATTTTAGACATAATAGTAGCGTTCACCCTGAAAAACACGACATTTATTTATTTTAGACATAATAGTACCGTTCACCCTGAACCTTGTCTGTCTTATTTTAAATATTCCTCTATTAATCTTTATTTTTGTCTTGACAACTGTCAAAATATGCTTTGTTTGAAAAATAATTCTCCTTTATTCTAATGTACTTCATTTCTTCCCTCAGGCGTTCACTGCTCGTGTGTGACTATTCGGCGAATTTTATATATGTCAGAATTATATATATGCCAAAGTTTATAAATAATAGTAGCGTTCACCCTGAAAAACACGCAGAGTATGAAGCACAAAAACATAATAATTTCGATCGCAAACAAATATTGGTACATTCTTCACAAAACAAAATAATTTGTACGGATCGCAACATCCTGATCAAATTAAAATCACAAATTCCTTAATTGCAAACTTTATTATTGGTTGCTCACTACCACTAGCTCTTGTCAAGAATTCAAAGATTTGGAAACTTATCTGCGATATAAATAACAACTGCGTACTACCATCGCGAAGCTATCTAACATCTCAACGAATACTAGAGGTTGTTAAGGAAAAAATAGAACTTATTTCAAAACAAGTTCAGTCCATTGGACATATGAATAACTTAGCGCCAAATCAGCTTATACAACAATATGTCAAAATGAGATAATTTGACCCAAACTTTAAAAGTCTTTAACAAAATGCCAGTAAACCAAAAAAATTGAAAGTAATTGCAATTCAGTGCTCTTAAAAATTTTAATTATAGTACTTTGGTGTTTGCAAAGAAACACAACATAAATCATTTTTTAATAAAAATTAATTTTTTTAAACTTTGTTGTATAGGCTGGTTTGGCGCTTAACCATCCATATAACCATGAATCATATACTGTTGATGTATAATCTGATATAAGGATGCATTTATATCTTGCTTGTGCGGGACACTACTTTTCAGATGACAAGCTCCAAAATTTTCTTTTTGCTTTTCCTCCAGTCAAAGGAAGACATAATGGCCAGTTAATTGCAGATAAATTAAATAACGTCATTGAGCAAAGTTAAATCAGAGCAAAGCTAGGATGTGTTGTAACTGATAACGTCTCGAATATGAAAAAAGTTTTTGATGTGCTCAGTGAGTTACAGGCAAATGAGAGTTAAGGAACAAATTGTTTTAGTTGATGATGAAGATACGTGGAACAATCTGTATGAAGAAGACCAAGTCATTGTGAACGAAGCTATTAAGCAACACTCAACTGAGAGATTGGCCTGCTTTGCGTATTTATTGTAACTGTGTGTTAAAGATTGACTCATCTGAAAATAGCCAACAGCTTATTAGCTAAATTCTCAAAGCTGGCAAATTGAACACATCAAAGCACCCTTTTCTATGGAAATTTTGAATTGAAAATTTGGAAAATTTTTAACAAAAATCAAGGCTACAAGATGGAACATCATGTATGTTCAGCTGTCCAGTATAATTAGATTGGATTCTGTGAAACTTTCGGATTTGCTTTTGGCAGACCATCACTCACCTTGTTCATGATATATTTAAAGGGTTTGATGAAGACAAGTATACCCTAGGTGTATTTATCGATTTAAGTAAAGCTTTTGACACTGTCAATCATCAAATCCTTCTATCCAAACTGAAAAGTTATTGTATAATAAATACTAATTTGTCCTGGTTTGATAGCTACTTGTCTAATAGAAAGCAGTTTATTTCATATGATAGCGGAAAAACGGAATATAAGTCAATCACCTGTGGTGTTCCTCAAGAATCAATTTTAGGACCACTTTTATTTCTCGTTTATATTAACGACTTATATAAATTTTCTAACATTTTAAACTTAATTTTGTTTGCAGATGATACAAACTTTTTTTATTCTAGTAAAGATATCAGTAAATTATTTCAAACAGTAAACAAAGAACTTGAAAAATTAACCCAATGGTTCAAATCAAACAAACTATCTTTGAACATCAATAAATCCAAATACACTTTGTTCCATCGTCTTCATAAAAAACAAGATATTCCATTAAAACTTCCTGATCTTTTTATTGATAACGCATTATTAAAAAGAGAGCAATCAATAAAATTTTTAGGTGTGGTTCTGGATGAAAATTTAACCTGGAGGGACCACATAGGTCTAATTGAAAATAAAATATCAAAAAATATAGGTGTTTTGTATAAAGCCAAGCAGTTTTTAAATCTATCTTGTTTAAAAAACTTATATTTTTCTTTAATTCATTGCTACTTAAATTATGCAAACGTTGCTTGGTGCAGCACAAACGCAACAAAAGTAAAAAAACTGTTTAGTAAACAAAAACAGGCTATAAGGATAATTACAAACGTAGACCGTTTCTCTCACACTCAAACATTATTTAATAAACTTAATATTCTAAATGTATATAAGCTAAACCTTTACCATATTCTTATCTTCATGTTTAAACTTGATAAAAAAATATCACCAATGTTATTTAATTCACTTTTTTAAAAAATAAACCACATATACCCTACCAGATTTTCAAAAAACAATTACATTCAATCCAAAACACATTATTCAGCAACCAAATTCTCAATTGCTAACCGAGGTCCTAAGCTGTGGAATACAATATTAAATAATGAGCTGAAATCTAATTATTCTTTAAACCAGTTTAAAACAAAACTTAAGCAATTACTGATGATACATGAAAATGAATTAAAGTTCTTCTTTAATTCATTTTCATGTATCATCAGTTAATTTTTGTTTTTGTTTGCTAGTTTAAAAGCTTTTTAAACTAGCAAACAAAAACAAAAATTAACCTACTAATTACTCTTTAATATTATATTTAATATTCTAAACAATAGTCTGCTATTGTAAATGTATTTCTTATCTTATAAGTTTTGAATTTACAAACGATTTTTTTAAGTTTTATTATTTGAAATACTTATTACTAAAAATATTGTAAAATTTTATAATTTCAATTTTTATTAAAAAAAGTTATTGTAAATTCTTTTTGTAATATTAATACTTATATATCATCTTATTTTACTAATCAGTTCTTAAATATAAATACTCTTTGAATTACTAAATATTTTAAACGTTATATGTTTTATTTTTTGCATTTTGTTAAAACATTTTATTTGATGAATATGCATTTTTTTTTTGGGGGGGGGCTTAATGATAAGATGAATTTTGTCTTCTTCAAGCCCCAGTCATGTAAATATTTGTTTTTATAAATTACGAGTGTAAATTATTTTCAATCGGCAAATACAATACTAAAAAAAAAAAAAAAAAAAAAAAAGACCATAGTAATCTTATCTTGACACAACGTGAGATAACAATGCTGATAAACAAGTAGAAATCTTTTAGCCTTTTTCAGAGGCTACAGATTTGTTTCTGGGTGATAGTTATGCAACAATAGGATGTGTTGTGTCGTCAATTGTTGGCATGGACAAGTGTCTTAACTCACTCAGTTAAACTGTTAAGTATAACACTTCACTGGTTAACGGTTTGTTAAGTATTTTGAGTGACAGGTTTGGTTTATTGCAGAATGTTTTGTTTAAACTATTAAGTTGTTGTTGAATGAGTAAAAAGATAACGGAAAGATAACGGAAGATAACGGTGAATTGAGAATTAGTATAACTATATACTAATAGTTCCGTTATAATTTGTCAATTTTAGATAGATTTCACTTTTTGCTTTTATACTTTACATTGACAAAATTGATTTTTCAGCACTCATAACAACATAGGTTTTAGCCTTCATAGCCAAGTCGCAAACCTCAATTTCCACCCAAGATTTACTGGTACCTACAACACAAGAGGAGGATATGCAAGAACAGCTGAACCGAAATGTTGATGGTGCTTGTGGTGACTTGACTTTTCCAAGCAAGCATAAGCCAACACTTTTTGCTTCATATGCAAGACGATGTCTGAGAACTGAACAGCAATAGCAGAGTTTTGTTCCAGGTTTCAATTGTATTGAGCAAATATGGAGAAGAGACATTGTTGGAAGCACAATCTGCCAAATATTAAAATATTATAAATTTTCTACTTCTTACAAAAAGTACTTAAATAAAATATAAACACGTTATCGTTTTTTTATAACTATAGTGTGTAAATACTGGCCTACCGTGTCTGCTATATGTTCTTAGACATTTTTTATTGGTACTTTTTTTCTTTAGCAATACAATAAAAGTTAGTTTGTTATCATCACTGTTAATGTTCTGTTATCATTAAATATATCTTTTTTTAGAATGCTATTCTATCATACATGCTTAACTAAGTTTTATTATGAGGCAGTGTTTGTAATGATAAATTGTTACACCGGCTAAGTGCCTTAGGGGCGGATTAAGTGTACATGGAGCCAGATGAAAAAATAGTTTGGGAGCCATTTCGACTAAAAAAAAAGTGATAGTCATATAGCATTTAATATTTCAGTCATGTATTTAAAAATTAAATGACATTTTTTGGATTTTTGTCTAGCAAATTCTTCGACAATGTCATCAAAAGAGAGTTGTCACCTTACTTTTAATACTCATCAAAGAGAGCATGTCGAGTCGCTCTTGAATAATTCTAGTACAGCATTCATTTTTTATACGCTTTAATTGCAAGAAACGTCTTTCTCCTATACAATTTGCCACTATTTGGCATCATTGAGCAAAATGCGATACATTAGAAACTCCTTGCTTGTTTTTGTATCATCAGAATTCATTTGTGTGATTGTGCAAGACCGAAGATGAATCATTTCATATCCCAAGCTGACTTCTATGTCATTGGATTAATGTGATGCTAAAGTATAACAATGTTTTATCACTTCGATACAAGTTAATGTTTGCAAATTTTTCATAAACCCAAATTTGCTGGCCACATCTGAATATGCGGCAGATCTGTGAACTAATGCTGCTTTTAATTGATCGATAATAATAATCAGCACATTAAATCGAAATTCATCTTTTGAAAGCAGGAGAACTTCTTCAGAAGTAGGGGAGACCGGGGCTAGTTGGCTCGGTTTTTACTCTATGAGCTCTGTAGCCCTAACAGTACATTTTTTTAAAAATATTAAAGTGTAGTCTTAAAGAGTATGGATTAGGGTATCTTATAAAATTTGCATTCATTTACAAAAAAAAATTCTTGGGGCCTTTCCGGACCCCCAAAAAAAAAAAATTTGCGCCAACTTACCCCGTGGTGGGGTAAGTTGGCGCAAACTATAAAAATGATTATTAATGCACTATTAAGTGCAAAATTAATAAAAAAAAATTTTAAATTAATTTTTGCAACAATTTTATCCCAAAATTTAATATTACTTTTAGCTGGTACCAAATATTAGTCCGTATAAAAGCCAAACAGTAGCCCACCTTTTATCTGTGGAAAAAAAAACTAAAAAAAATTTATTTTTAATTTTTTTGTAAGAATAAATATTTTCAATATTGTTAAAAATTAAAAAAAAAAAATAATAATAATTTCATACGACTAAATATTTTCTTTGTAAAGTAAAAAGGAAGCGATGTTCTAAAAGTTACGTTTTTGTCCAAAAAATGCATAAATCTCAATATCTCCCATGCGCATGCGCGAATCCTGACAATACTACAGTGAATGATGAAATGGTCAATAAGGAGGTTTCTGAGTAATTTTTGTCGCTTTCTGATGAAAGGCTCTAAAGATAAACGCAGTTCGTCAACTTACCCCTGCGGCCAACTAGCCCCGGTCTCCCCTACCTTATTCGAACTGTTGCTTTCCTTTTTTTGACTCTTTTGACTTCTTTTTTATATAATTCACTTTTATATACTTTGGACAACTCTTTTTCATACTTCTCAAATTTGTGCAGTTCTGTCGAACATCTCAACGATTAAACATATTCAGACGATGAATGAAGTAAATCAACAACTTTATTCAAGTATAAAGTGGCACATTGTAAAGCTAGACTTATTTTATTGAACCTTTGCAGTATCGTGTTCCAAAACACAGTCAAAGTACCAGTTTCCAATTCACCAAGACGTTTTGCTATTTCAAGCATCTCTTGTCAAGATTCACCTTTAGTACGTTCATCTGTTGCAACGATATCCAGAGCATATTAATTATTCTTGTAACCCTTCCGAAAAGCACTTGTTGCATCAGCATGCGCTGACCAGCGTGTGTCTGTTTTTTAGATACTGATTTCTTGTCTTTGGCCAACGCTTTTTTCAGGATTATCCATCGACACTTAAAATGCGTAGATCCGTTGCACATTTTCAAAAAAAATCAACTGCTGCACTACAACAACCAACAGCATTTTTTCCAACTAAATTTAATCAATGAGCAAAGCAAGCAGTGTATATAGGATATTTACAAACAAATAAAATACAAGCTTTAACACCATTGTAACATTCAGACATATTTGAGGCATTATCATACGTCTGACCACGACAGTTGCCAATGTCAATAATATTTTTAGGAACTCCAGTAATGCATTTAATAATCTAATTCCAGTGCGACTAAAACTTAATGAATGTCAAAAAACGCTCAATTGGTTCATTTTTGAACAAGAAGAAAAAATAACCAATACTTAAATTCATTTAACTTTACTTTCTCCTGTTCCTTATCAACACTACAAATCACACCATGTTGCTGTGCAAATGCTAAAGCAAGCCGATATATAACTTTCACTAATTTCATGTAGCTCGAAATCACGTTGCTCATTTTTCCAATGATTAAACCCTTGTATAAAAGAAGAATTTTTAAAGAGAAAAACTTTAAAACTTATTTTGAAGAAATACACTATACGTATTCTACAAGATATGCCATAAACAACTTTGTTGTACCAAATTCTTTTTCAAAACTGAGTTCTTATTCAATTTAGAAAGACGGGTCATTTTTGTGGAAAAGTTTTCCAAACATTGTTGCCTACGAAGAGTATTTCCCTTAATCAGTTTAAAATTAAATCAAAGCGGTTTTGATTACACAGATTTTGATTTAAATTATTCTTTTAAAGTTGATCAATAAAATAAAATCGAATAAAACACTACATCAACTTAAAAAAAAATGTAATTAATTTAAGTTAATCTTAAATTTAATTACCCTGTAAGTTTAAAAACTAAATTAAATAATTATTGACATTAATCATTATCATTAATCGCATTTTTTTTAAACTTTTCTTTTTTGTTTTTTTTTAACTTTTTAGTTCTTTCTTTTTCTTTTTTATTTTGTTTGTTTGTTTTTTGTTATATTTATGGTATTACCTATTAGTTAAGACAATCTTATCTCAATGCTAATATTTTTGTAAACATCTATCTAATATCTTAGTTTATATTTTTGTTGTAAATGCAAAGCATTTTAGTGAAGCTGCACCAAGCAGTGAACGCCTTACGGATGAATAATAAGTTAAAAAGAGTTGAGCAGAGTGAGATAAAAGTACAAAAGGACAGATGTCCAGTGGAAAACAAAGAGCCTCAAAGTAGAAAATTACTAAAAAAATGATAAGTATAATGTTGTAAAAATAAAAAATAACAATAAACAATAGTCGAGATACATAAGAGTCATTTACTGTTGTTTTACTAGATTGTTGTTAGTGTCAAGCGTAAGTGTAATGTGTAGACAGTATCAGTGATGGAGCAGAATTATTCGTTTTATAAGTAGTTAACATGTGGTCTGTATTATTGGGGTGGTAAACATACATTATCGATTTAAGTGTGTCATGGACGTCTCGAGTACAGTATAGATTCGTACCCTATGGTACAGTATGAACACAAGTAGACCTCCAACTTTCGTCCGAGACAGGCATCCCAAAAGAAGTTCCACTCTGGGTATACACCAAGGAATCTCGTCAAGGTATCCCATTGTGTTATCCCAAAAGGACTATTCTCAGAGTATCCTGTCAGGACGATTGCCACAGACTCCTGAATTGACACTGGAACCAGAGGACACTTCGTGGGGCTCAGTACAACTTGCATACAATTGTAAGTCACTTTGTTGACATGAGTGTCCATAAGTGCAGTGTTTTGTTGCAGTGTCACGAGTGTCAGTAAGATTTGTGACTGTTTTGAGTCTTAAAGATGTGTATGTAATGTAGACAGTCAATGCAGTGTACTTTGTGTGTGTCTACTGTAATAGATTGTCTCGATGGTATGAGCTGTTAGTATGAAATTGGTTGAAAGTCATTAAAAATGGTGTAACGTTTTTTATATAACATGTATTTTACAACAACATGTATTTTAAAAAAAATAACTAACTATTGCAATTTGATAATCTGGAAAATTGAAATAAAAATACACCACTATAGTCACAATAACTTGTGTATATATTTAACAAACTAATAATCTGTATATATATTTTACAACTCATAATCTAGGATTGTATAGAATTTTGTTTTAGTTATAAGATTAACTGTGAATATGTCATTTTGACTGTAATGAAACCAGGAGTATCTGAAGTGGAGTAGAATTATTCGTTTTCTAAAACAGTTCGCAGGTAGCCTCTAGTCAGTTGAACAGACTGTATGTATAGCATGGTTAACTTTGTGTCGTATACAGTGAATATTTATTAATAAAAATATGTTATAAAGAGTAATAATAGAAGAAAATCAAAATAAATTAAAAAGAGAAAAGTAAAGTGTTAATTCAGGATGTGAGGTGTATGTGCATAAGCATGTGCTTGTTGATGTAGTAGGTTTTCTTCTTTGTAGGTTTTGTTAGGTAAATAAATTTACCTAGTGTGCATGTGGTAGTCAGGAAGATAGTCGTTGCTCCGCAGTCCACGCGGAAAATAAATTTTTGTTGTAAATGCAAAGCATTTTAGTAAGGCTGCACCAAGCAGTGAACGCCTTAGGGATGAATAATAAGTTAAAAAGAGTTGAGCAGAGTGAGATAAAAGTACAAAAGGACAGATGTCCAGTGGAAAACAAAGAGCCTCAAAGTAGAAAATTACTAAAAAAATGATAAGTATAATGTTGTAAAAATAAACAATAAACAATAGTCGAGATACATAAGAGTCATTTACTGTTGTTTTACTAGATTGTTGTTAGTGTCAAGCGTAAGTGTAATGTGTAGACAGTATCAGTGATGGAGCAGAATTATTCGTTTTATAAGTAGTTAACATGTGGTCTGTATTATTGGGGTGGTAAACATACATTATCGATTTAAGTGTGTCATGGACGTCTCGAGTACAGTATAGATTCGTACCCTATGGTACAGTATGAACACAAGTAGACCTCCAACTTTCGTCCGAGACAGGCATCCCAAAAGAAGTTCCACTCTGGGTATACACCAAGGAATCTCGTCAAGGTATCCCATTGTGTTATCCCAAAAGGACTATTCTCAGAGTATCCTGTCAGGACGATTGCCACAGACTCCTGAATTGACACTGGAACCAGAGGACACTTCGTGGGGCTCAGTACAACTTGCATACAATTGTAAGTCACTTTGTTGACATGAGTGTCCATAAGTGCAGTGTTTTGTTGCAGTGTCACGAGTGTCAGTAAGATTTGTGACTGTTTTGAGTCTTAAAGATGTGTATGTAATGTAGACAGTCAATGCAGTGTACTTTGTGTGTGTCTACTGTAATAGATTGTCTCGATGGTATGAGCTGTTAGTATGAAATTGGTTGAAAGTCATTAAAAATGGTGTAACGTTTTTTATATAACATGTATTTTACAACAACATGTATTTTAAAAAAAATAACTAACTATTGCAATTTGATAATCTGGAAAATTGAAATAAAAATACACCACTATAGTCACAATAACTTGTGTATATATTTAACAAACTAATAATCTGTATATATATTTTACAACTCATAATCTAGGATTGTATAGAATTTTGTTTTAGTTATAAGATTAACTGTGAATATGTCATTTTGACTGTAATGAAACCAGGAGTATCTGAAGTGGAGTAGAATTATTCGTTTTCTAAAACAGTTCGCAGGTAGCCTCTAGTCAGTTGAACAGACTGTATGTATAGCATGGTTAACTTTGTGTCGTATACAGTGAATATTTATTAATAAAAATATGTTATAAAGAGTAATAATAGAAGAAAATCAAAATAAATTAAAAAGAGAAAAGTAAAGTGTTAATTCAGGATGTGAGGTGTATGTGCATAAGCATGTGCTTGTTGATGTAGTAGGTTTTCTTCTTTGTAGGTTTTGTTAGGTAAATAAATTTACCTAGTGTGCATGTGGTAGTCAGGAAGATAGTCGTTGCTCCGCAGTCCACGCGGAAAATAAATTTTTGTTGTAAATGCAAAGCATTTTAGTAAGGCTGCACCAAGCAGTGAACGCCTTAGGGATGAATAATAAGTTAAAAAGAGTTGAGCAGAGTGAGATAAAAGTACAAAAGGACAGATGTCCAGTGGAAAACAAAGAGCCTCAAAGTAGAAAATTACTAAAAAAATGATAAGTATAATGTTGTAAAAATAAACAATAAACAATAGTCGAGATACATAAGAGTCATTTACTGTTGTTTTACTAGATTGTTGTTAGTGTCAAGCGTAAGTGTAATGTGTAGACAGTATCAGTGATGGAGCAGAATTATTCGTTTTATAAGTAGTTAACATGTGGTCTGTATTATTGGGGTGGTAAACATACATTATCGATTTAAGTGTGTCATGGACGTCTCGAGTACAGTATAGATTCGTACCCTATGGTACAGTATGAACACAAGTAGACCTCCAACTTTCGTCCGAGACAGGCATCCCAAAAGAAGTTCCACTCTGGGTATACACCAAGGAATCTCGTCAAGGTATCCCATTGTGTTATCCCAAAAGGACTATTCTCAGAGTATCCTGTCAGGACGATTGCCACAGACTCCTGAATTGACACTGGAACCAGAGGACACTTCGTGGGGCTCAGTACAACTTGCATACAATTGTAAGTCACTTTTTTGAAATGAGTGTCGATAAGTGAAGTGCTTTGTTGCAGTATAACGAGGGTCAGTAAGAGTTGTGAACTGTTTTGAGTCTAGTAGATGTGTATGTGATGTAGACAGTCAATGCTGTGTACTTGTGTGTCTCTACTGTAATTAAATGTCTTGATGGTATGAGTTGTAAGTAACAGGAGTATTTGAAGTGGAGAAGAATTATTCGTTTTATAAAATAGGTAGCAGGTAGCCTCATATCAATTAAACAAACTGTATGTATAGTATGGTTTTTTTTTTTTTTAAATTATGATAATACTATAATACAATAAAAATTAATTATATTATCATAACAGTAAATAATTATAACTACTATATTGAATACAAAAACTATACTATAAAAAAATAATTAATATAATAAAAAATATTATTTCACATTTCTTTTGCCAGGTTTTTATTGAGAATAAAAAAAGTTCCGAAAGATATTTTGGCACGTAACTTTCACGTAAAATAGTAACCTGGACGAAGTCACCTAAAATACACGTGATTGAAACGTGAATAAAACGTTGCGTGCCTACTGGGTTGAGACATTTTAGTTACGTCTCAAATCTAGATTTAGTTACGTGTCTTTAAGTCTCAATTGGTTACACTTTATAAAGTTAAAAAAAAAACACATTTGAGACGTAACGTTGCGTATTGAAACTTTATTTTTTTTTCGTGACAAAGTAACCAATTGAGACTATTTTACAATAAAAATAAATCTATTTTACAATAAAAATAAAATATAAGATAGTATTTAGCAATTCGGTAACGATAAACAAACATTTACTGCATTATCAAGTTTATTTACTTAATATTTAATTAAAAGTTAGAGAATGTAACCTTGTTACCCATCGTAACCGATTAAGACAACGTAACTTTAAAATATTATAGGGCAAGAAATCCAGTAAAGACTTAAATATCTTGTACAGAATTTATTCTATTGTATTAACTGCAAAAATAAAAAAATAAAAAAAAAAAATGAATAAATAAAAAATATAAATATTGCTCGCCCAACGAATAAAAAATGATTATTAAAAAAATGCCCTCTACTAAGGCATTGCTTCCTAACAAAATAAATCTGATAAACAATATATTGGTTTAACCGAAGGTGAATGGAAAAAACGTTATGCCAACGGCAAATAATGTTTCGCATTCGATTTCGACAGCGCTAAGAAAACTTTAATTAATATACAAATAAAACAGTTAGATTTAATCTAAGATCTAAATTCATTAAGATAATATAATTTTTTAGTTTGTATGCAAACTAAAGTTTAAACAAAAATTTATTATACAGTATATAAAAATTTATTATAATGTATATAAAAAATTGAAATATTCAATATAAATATATATATTCAAAATTGAAATATTCAATTTTTTATATACAACATAATAAATTTTTTATATACAGTATTGTAAATATTCGCTTATTAAAAACAAATAATACAAAAATGCATTCATTAATAATTGGTTCTCTTCTTGTAAACGCAACCATATGCCTAATCACATACCCAAAATAGTTATTACACTTTGTGCTAGTAATATTCAATGCACCGTTTTGCATTTTAAATTGTTCCCTTTCAGCTCTTGACAAACGTATTCGGATAAACTGTTTCCATTCAGAAAATATATTTTCAATAGGATTTAAAAAAAAAGAGAAAATGGAGGTAAAAACATCAAAAAATGCCCAGCAAGCACTACTGTATCTTAAACAACAGCAGCCTTATGAAAACTAACATTGTCTAAAATAAAGATGTGGCTGGATAGCTCAGTTGGTTAGAGCGTTAAACGAAAAGTTAAAACCCGGACTGTTGTACAATAAGAGCTCAAATCTTGCCACCATCAACACAACAACAACATATTTGTGGCTGTTCCTATGCTAAACCAACAATATCTTCGGATATAACATTTTATAAAATATTTAGCATGAAAATTCAAATAAGTAAATAAAAATAATAAAATAAAGAAAGAAAGCTCCAACAATTTTATTAACAGTTAATTGTACTAATACTAGATGAATAAAAGATAAAAAGCTTTCTGTATTAAATGGTCTTGTTTGGGCTTCATATTTCGGAATTCCATTTTTGTTCATCGCACAACACACAAAAATATTTCTTGACCGTATATTAGTCACTGTTTGCTTGGCCCAATGAATTTTTGTTCAATCTTCTTATGAGTTATTCCACAATCATTACCCATCCAATTTTTGATTAGTACCTTGGATTCTTCAGTTAATATTTTATTTCTTGAACGACCTTTTAATTGCCGAACTATCGGCAAACCATTTTCATATTTTTTGATAATAGATTAGATTGTAGCTCGTTTAAATCCAAGAACAATTGCAATTTCTAATGTTGAGTTTCCATTTAAAAAAGATCCAGTTATCCTTGAACGGTTTTCATTGTTGATTGTTTGGTTCAGCATTGCTGTTCATAAATATTATATATAATATTTAAACTTTAACTATGAACTCTGATTGTATTAAAGAGACAAGTATTTTGGATAATAAAAAGTATTTTTGTTTTCTAGATAAAAAATCATAACATTAATTTATAGTTTGATAACCAGTTCTTGTTGGGATGTTTTCCAAAAAAAAAATATTTTTTTTGGTAATTAAAAATTATTAATCTGGTAATTAATCTGACAATTATCATGGTAATTTGAAAAAATTATTATCCACATATTTTATTTTACATAAATATTTTATGAATATTCAAAGACAATAGTGTTTTTAAATTGTCGAAATGTGTTGCAACAGTGTCAAAATTGAATGCAACAGTGTCGAAATGTAGATAAATAGTCGAAATGTGGTGATACTATGTCACTATGAAAATAAGAGATTTAAAGTTTGCTAAGTTTTTTTTTTTTTTTAATTTTTATTTAGGATGGTTTTTATGAAATTAATAATGATTTGGTGTACTGTCATGATATTAATAGTCTAATGAAAGAGTTAAGTACATTTAATTTAAAAAAATTTGCTCATGGAAATGCACTTTATTATTTATTTCAGTTGATCTATAATTTGCTTTTGAAATTGTTTTTTTTTTAAATTAGTTATTTTGGTGCTCCAAGAAGTCCTAACGAAAGAAGTCCACATAGAAACAAAGTTGCACATACCGCGTTTTGAAAGAATGAGGTATTATTTATACTTCATATGGGGTATGGAGACTTTATAAAGATTCATCAAAAACTAAAAGCCGTTCTTTGCACAAGGGTAATACTAATCAACCACTACCTTTAGTGGATTTAGTTTATACGAAGAAAACTTATAAAAATTATCTCAAAAAAATTAACTTTGATCCTCGTTTGACTACACTTTTTAACTATTCTTGAAGAGTCTGTTTTAGACCCTGAAGACAGTTTTTTCTCTAACAGCACTGCGAAATAGCATTTAACCAGAAAATTCCATATTTAATTAATTCCGCCCCTCCTTCTTTACCAATGAGTAAATAGCCAGAGCTACAGTTCTAAAGCCAAAGCTCTTACCACTTCACAGGTGCACAATCCTTACCATAACTTTATCTTTTCATTTGCTTATGCCCTGTCAATTAAATTATGCTTGTGACTAGTCAATTTAAAGGACTATTTACAAAATCAAAACTGACATAATTGATCAACAGACTAGTATATACATTTTACTTAATCATAGTTAAAAGTAATAATTAAAAAGACAACTTTTTTTGTCTGAATTTGGAATTTTTAAAAATCCACAATATTTTTGCATTACCGGTATTTTTTACTCTATATGACGCAAAATATTACAATTTTGCTAGCGTTATTTATCACCTCAGTTGTTATAAACTTATAATCTCATTTATTATTGCGCACAACTCTTCACATAGTTTGAAATGTAAGGCTGAGCGCAGTACTTTTAAAAATGTAGGGTGGATTTGAACTTCTTGAACAGAGTGTTCTATTAGTATACTATCGCATTAAAATAGGGCTGACGATAAGGGTAGGAGACACGTACACTCTCGAGCATTGTTATTAAATTTTTCTTTGATTACTTAGATTTTACTTGGTTTATTTAAAACATATTAATAAAAATACATTTTTAAACTGCGCACTTTGAAAGCTGTCTTGTAGTCTCATGGGAAATAGACTTCTTATTGTGAAAAAGTTACTTTTATAAAATTAATAAAATACAGGCAATCAATACGCACGCAAACAAAATGATCGTTTACCCTAATGTTTGAATCGTGTTTACTAATTTTACCCGATGTATCACATTACTAAAAACATTAGCAATTAAATACATTTAATGTTTGGTTTAGTCAAAGTAACCAAAGTTTTGTTGCTTATTGATTTTGTCGTATAAAACTATTAGTAATAAACTTATTGCATTAACTGTATCGTAAAAATGAGGTTTTGTATAAATATAATTCTAAGATAAACAGTTAACATATTTCTAACTAAAAACTAATAGTATCTAACATGGCGCCAAGACTTTGCAATATATTAGAAGACATTACATGCCCGACATTTTCCTCTAAATGACGCTTTGGATCCTATAAAACAATAAAGACAATAACATCAACCTTTTCTCTAAAATCATCAATCGGTGTTAATGGTAACTAAATCAGTATCTTTATAAAAATAAACAAATATTTATTACCTGTTTTCCAACATTTTTAATAGCCAATTGCTCAGGCGTCATGGTATCTTCATCTTCTAATGACTAAAGCAAAACAATTTTCGTATTTTAAATAAAAGTGTATAAAGTGGTTTAGTATTATAAACAAAGATATAATATAAAAAAAAGAAAGGAGACAATATAAAAGATATAGAAAGGAGATAATATAAAAGACATAGAAGGAGATAATATAAAAGATATAGAAAGGAGATAATATAAAAGACATAGAAGGAGATAATATAAAAGATATAGAAAGGAGATAATATAAAAGGGTTTTTTAATATTAAAACTGTTCCAATAGACGTTAACTATTTCTGGTACTTCAATATATTTTACTTACACCAAGAACTGTTTCAGTTGCCTAATTTTAAAAACATTAAACTTATTAGTTAACTCTGTTCATTCATTTTCCTTATTAATATCTACCTATTTTTCAGTGATTCCAATTTATTATACTTATCCAATATCATACTACGTTACGTTTTTGTCACAGTGATTAACTTACGTTGTTTAAATACAAACTTCCTAAAATGTATAAAAAAATTATGTTGAAAACAAATTACTTTGTTATAACTTTTAGTTAAATCAAGCATTAATTTAACAGTTTCTTCATTTGATTGACAATGATGATGATAGTCCTTGAGCTTTAACCCTTCCATCCATGTTTTTTTATGAAGATTAAGGAGCATCTAAATAAAAACAACAAATAAAAGTGAAAAAGACTTATCACACTACGCGTCTTAACACAAAAACTTGTGATAAAAAAGATCTTATTAAAATTCAATAAAAATAAATTTTAGAAAATTAATACTACCTTTTGTTCAAGATCATTTTTCCTGTAATTAATCGAAATACTGTAATAATGTCTGTTTAAACCATGTATCAAGGCCTGAAAATAAATACCATTATTAACATATTAAAAAATAGCATATTTATTATTACAACTTTAACAAAATAACCTGTATTGATGGCTTTTGTAAATGGCCTAAATTTGATGTTGTTTGTCTGGGTTCAGGACCAAGAACCATTACATTCGGGTTAATGAGACGAAATGCGTCAATGACAACCTAACAATAAAAGCAACATATTTAAATTAAATTGTATAATTATAAATTTATAGTGTTCAACAAATGGTCTTATTATTCTTTCTGAAGTAAACTTCCTTATAAATAAATTAACTCAAGTTATCTATACTGAAAAAGTTATACAGAAATCAATAGGATTTTAGAACAAAAAAAGTTTAACACCCATTCAAACAAATAAGATAAAACGAAGATAAAAAGCTGCGATGAAATGAATGGATAAAAAGTTAAGCTACAGCTAAAATGTTGCTTTTCAATAAACCTTAGATAAAATATATTAAAATAATAGCTTAACAAATAAATAACGCAAATTTTTGAAGAAACTAGCCATTTTGTACTTTACCATCTTGACAAAAGTACCCACAACGCTTGTCACATAAACTTTATTAACAGCTCTTCAAGACACATTTTAGGCTCATAACCCATATTCAACAGAGTAAAGCTTGATGAATTAGCTGACAGATTTTAAAAAAACATCTAAAAATACAATCCCGGATATAATCGCAGAAACTTAAGTCAACGAGTTCTCTCAAACGGAACTAGCAGGCTATAATCTGCATTGGTAAGAACAGAGCTCTCTTGGAGGACCTGTGATTTTATAAATCAGTATCATGCAAGGTAAAAATTAGTGAACTAAACTCTAAAAAATTGAACAAGATTGGCTTTGAATTTCTTTTGGTAAAGAGAATACTTTTCTTTAATCAATGTACTGATGCAATGATCTTAATATAGTGTTCATGAGACAAAATTGAAGGAGGCATTAAATAAGATTGAGTATGCAACAATGCCAGTTTAGAGTGATTTTAATTTTGCACAAACAACTCAGGAAGTAGGTCAAGGTTATATTTCCAAAAACTGGCGAAGTGACACGATTTTTTGAGCCAAGAGTTTTAAGAAGAATTTCACAAAGGTTGTACTTTGAACTCTGTAATTCTTTGGTAAATTTAAAATAGCTCTGATCAACTTAATAAAAACGAATCTAAAAAAGTCACAATTTAAAAAATATTTTAAATCATTTGATTTTCAAGTCAAACACTACTATGTATCTGGATATTTCTGCCTATTTTGCTTTACTCCAAATAAAACACGTCCTCATATTTAATAGAGGCTCATTTTTTCCACATTTGTAGTTGTGAAAGTGTCTGACTAGGCAATGTGCTTGCTTTTGTACTGAAGCCCTTAATGGTACCTCATCTTTGGTGTTGACAAAATGAATTGGCTTATTACTTTATATATATATATATATATATATATATATATACATATATATATATATATATATATATATATATATATATATATATATATATATATATATATATATATATATATATACATATAAATATATTTAAAGTAAATGAGTACTATTAGCACCCTTTGCATCAAGAGTTTATAAGTCGGAAAACTATTTATTTCATGCTCAGCAAAACCAAAGTCCTCAAATAGTTTGTTATCTTGTAATTGAATACTTTTAATCAGTAAAGAAAAAGGCTATTAGTTTTTTGAAAATGTAACTATAAAATATAAACATTTAATCTAACATTTGAGTATACCTCAATAACAAAAAGAGAAAAGCAGAAGACAAAAGGATAGGTATATAAAAATAAAAAAAAGGTATATAAGAATAAAAAAAGCAATTGCTCACAAGTAATTACACTTAGTAAAAGTAAAAGCTAAAAAGCAAAAGCTATTGCTTCCGCTAAGGAGTAATTGCTTTATGCTGCTACCAATAGAAATCATTTGTTTTTATTTGTATATTTAAAATTGGCTGCTTTTAGTGTATATCAAACTGATGTTAACCAAAGTAATGCTAAATATATATATATATATATATATATATATATATATATATATATATATATATATATATATATATATATACATACATATATATATATACACACACACACACACACACACACAAGGGTGTCCCAAAAAACAACATTTTCGAAAAATATGTTGCCACCCCCTAATATGTTCTATATGATACAAAAAAACACTAGATTTAAAAAACATATTTGGGCTGGTTCTTCCAATAATGCTCTTTCTTATCTAGACAAGGTCCAAAAATACATTATCAACATAGTTGAACCTCCTCTATCAGCCAAGCTTGAGCCTCTCTCGCATTGCCATAAGATTGTGTCTCTTTCTCTTTTCTACAAATACTATCATGGTTGCTGCTCAAAGGAACTATTGTCTCTAGTTCCATCAACTAGTTCAGTTTAAAAAATAAAAAAATTTGTGAAAAAGTTTTGTAGATCACCAGTAAACAATGACAATGAACTTTAACAAATGATAATGAACTTTAACCAAATATTAAAAAACTTAGTTTGTAACTCAAAAGCAAGATATAGCAGTACTATAGAAAGTCAGACATTTTTTACAGATGCCAACAAAAGTAAAAATAGCCTTGGATAATGATTTCCTCTAAACCAAAAAAGGTTTTTGTCAAAAACTTGACGTTATAAAGGAATTTTAGAAAATAAATTGAAGCTAATACACCTACTAAAAATTAATTTGTTAAATGGTTGAAAGAAACATTGATTTAATGCAACTCATAAAACACTAGTCCAATCCAAATGCCTTGAATAAAGATAGTTTTTTTTTCATTTGAATTCACCTCCCCGAGGCCAAAAAGACCACTACTACAGTTGAGAAGGCTACTTTAGTTGTGGTTACAACCCTCTTTTTGGCAACAAGGTTCAAAAAAGTAGTTAAAAAATCTTACCTTTTTTCTCATTCAGCAATTTTTTAAAGCCTGATGGCATTTCTCATGATGGCAAACAAGTTAACACTGATGGAATAAATAATAATTTGCAAAAAAAAAACTGAAATGAATTCAGCTCAACGATTCTAACTTTTTATTAAACAATCAAATAAGAAATAAACATAAATTTTATAATATAAATTTTTTCCAAAAGCTCTTTTAAATTAAATAAAAATAGTCTCTTGCATGATTTTTGCTATGGTAACAGTCTTGCATTCTTTGCTATGCTAACAAAGACAATCTCTTTACAGAAATTAATGTTTTACATATTTTTTTTTACATGATAAAAATCTGTTGACCTGAACTAGAGATATATTTGATTTCTATTTGACTGCTTATATTAATTTGATGAGTGTTCCTAAAATTGTTTTTAATTTTATTTTGAAGTTGCAATGAAAGTAAAATTACTTTTGAAAAACCTTTAATTCTATTAACTTAATTTGCGAGACCTAACCAAAAATGTATTGAAAAACTCAACAAAAACAAACAAACAAAAAACTATTTTTAAAGTTTCTTGTTCCATTCAGGTTCTACAACCCTGTGGTCTAAATGTTTAATTTCCCTCCACAAACAAATTATTTCCAACCTAACAACTTTGTTTGATTACTTTCTTAAACTCGCTAACTTTTCATCTGATTACTTATTTATTACTTTATTCTTAATTACTTCCGAATTTGCAAAAAAAAAAGAAGATAACTCATTTATTTTTCTTCCAAAAAAAGATTATTTATAGAGTTTTTAACTGAGCAAAATTTCAAAAGTAATAAAATTATTTGTAGCTAAAAAATTTGAAAAATTTTTTGAGTTGAAATGGAATTACTTTTTACCCTTTTTTTCCCCTTGAAAACCATTTCCAATTTCTTGAGAAAATTATTGTAAATGAAAAGCAAGCTTCATATTTACACTAAGGCTAGTTTGAAAAGATTTTTTAAACTAGCCTTGCTTATAAGAATGAGACGCTTCTACAAATTAAACACATTAATTAAATTCAAACTTTACAAACAAAACATTAGAATTTGCCTTTTAAAAACAATAAAACACATTTTTCTATTCTTTTTTTTAGAAGAATAGCTTTTTTAATTAAAAAAAACAAACAAAAATCTTGAAAATATCTTCACATATATATATTGCTTATTATTATACTGAATAAATATAATGAATAAAAAGATGAACTAGTTTATTAGCCATAACCATGTAGTCAAATCAAAATGTTTTATACCAAAAGAAAAGACCAAGAAAAAAAATCCTAACACAAAGACAAAAATAAATTGCTTATGGGACAACCCTTTTGTAAATATTTTTTTTGGTTCTGATTCTTTAATTGAAAAACTAGAAACTTTTTCAAATTTTTAAGTGTTGTTACAACACTCTCTTAACCTTTTAAACCTGAAACATAAAGACAAGCAGGACCACTGCACTAAGAAACAGGGCTGCTGTGCAAAAAACAGGGCCACTGCACTAAGAAGCAAGTTAGGAGTGATACTACCTGGAACATGGTAAGAATTGAACTCAGAACTTCTTGCTTAAAAGCAAAGGCTCTATTACTGCACCACTGCTAAAATGTTTTCAGTTTTGTATACATTAAGTTTTGTTATACATTAGCAGAATAAAAATTATAGTTACTATTGTATATATAACAATCATAATACATGTCAGTAAAATCTTTATAATATGTCATTAGAATTTCAATAGTTATGCCTTGCTTTTTTGAACTTACCTTTCCTTTCACACTCTGTATTGGATCCACTACAACAGCAACAGCTCTCTCAGAAAGAGCTTCAAAACTCTGTTGTGTATTTATATCAACTCCTGATAACCAACATCCAAAACCTGGATGTGAGTGGTACCAACCAACTACCATCTCTGGTCTATTATTAAAGTAGTGATAAATAAAAGACAGTTAAAATAAAAAAAACAATAAAATTTTCAACACAATAAGTTAATCAGTAACTAAGCATAAAAGAATTTACTAAGACCATAATAATTTTGTTAATTTGTATATATGTGCATATATGTGTGCATAAGTATATGTGTGTATATGTATATGTGTGTATATGTATATATGCGTATATGTATATGTGTGTATATGTATATGTGTGTATATGTATATGTGTGTGTGTGTATATATATATATATATATATATATATATATATATATATATATATATATATATATATATATATATATATATATATATATATATATATATATATATATATATATATATATAACTAAAAGCGAAAAAGAAAAAACTTTTATTATGGAACTTTAGGTTTCATGCCTAAGGGCAATCATCAGCCATATATTACAAAATTAAAATTATATATATATATTTAACCAGGCTTGGTCGGGAAGCAGGAGCGATCGCTCTTGAATACTGACCACGGAAATAATATTTAGTTGCGAAAAACTGGCCAGATTTTTTAGTTGTATTGAGATTATTTTAAAAAACAAAAAAAAAGTGCAAAAAAGATTATTGGACCGATGAGAGACAATTACAAAGCAAAATAAATTACGTTTAGAACAAATATTTTTGAAAGATCACTCTTTTATAATTTTTTTATAAAATTAAGCATTATTTTTATATAAAGTAACATCTTACGATTGCTTAATAAGGTAACAAATGTTCTTTTATTTATCAAAGAGTATAATATAATTAATATTTATATACTTGTGTCTAATCCAGTGCTGGATTAAGGAGGGTCAGGGTTAAAGGGGGCTATAACCCTGGGACCCGCAATGTTAGGGGTCCCAAAATATTCAAGAAGACTTTTTTTTAGTCGTTTTTACGTTGTGGCACATATAAAAGGCCTTCATAATAAAATAGCCACAACAAGATTCTAATAAAACTAACGTTAGTTTTAGTAAGCTAAATTATTTTATAAATAAAAAAATTAATTTTTTTTAATAACTATTTTATGCTCCGCATAGTTTGAAAAGTGTAACATATTTGAAACAATTCTTCTTAAGAAGATGAACAAATGAAATAATTAAATCACTGAGTTACAGTAGAAATTAAATTAACTAGATAAAAATCAACTAAAAAGGTTAAAAATACTTTATGTAGAGGAAGCGGAACTGCCTCACAACACCGCTGATGATGTTAAGGGAGTGGGCTTTTTACTTTTAATTATTGCTTAAAATAGAAAAAAAACTTTAAGTTTAAGTATAATTAATTTTGCTTCAGTTGCCATAATTATAAGTTACTTATAATCATGGCAACTGAAGCAAAATTAGTTTGAGTTAGTAAACAAATATCTAAGAACTTAAAAACTTTTCTTTCTTGGGGGAACAAATCGTTTTCGGGTACACGGAAGTAAATGGATTAGTTGCCAAAAAATATGGTGTAAGATTTGTGCTAGGCATAAAACAGCTATATTAAAAGATACTTTAGTTTAAGGAGCGTTGAATTATTCGTTTATTGAGGAAACTTGTTTATGACAAAACATCAGGTAAAATTAAAATGATTTACTTTTTAATTTGTCAGTCCAGGAAATAATTTTACTTATGAATATAGTTATTTTACTATGTTTCATTAAAAGTATTATGTATGTTTTATTAAAAGTATATATGTATAAAGTATTATATAATGTGCAGTGAATTTATCTTATAAGTTATTACATTGGGAAGAGAACCGACTTTTTATTGAATTATTTAATTTTAATCGTGAATTTTTTTGATAATAATAAAGGTTGATCGCCTTCTTAAAGAACAATGTCATAGGTTGGCCGTACAAATTAAAAAAGGGTACTCTGAAGATCCTGGAAGTAGTTAAGTCATCAATCTCGATATAGAAAACTCGGTACCGCATAACAGCTGCGATGCGTTATAAAAGATGTTAAGAACTGCCTATGAAATGGCTCTAAAACTGAGCATGCCACATAGCCATTTCGAGACGCTGATAAAATGTCAAAGAACTAATGGCGTACTTCTTTTAGAAGGAAAATGCAACAATAAAGCAGGTTATTGATTTTTTTATAACATTTACAATTTTTTTTTTTCTAAATGATTTTTAATTTTTTTACAACATTTTATTTAACTTGCTTTCTTGTTGGTTTGTTTATTTTTTATTTTTTTGTTTATTTTTTCCGTGCAAAACAAATGCAAGGTTAACATAACAATAAAAGAAATCATTTAAAAAAGTAACTAAAACAAACAACGCTAAACAGGCATTAGTTTAGAGATTGTCCATAAATAACGCAACACAAAACTTATTTTAAAAATATAAGTAGGAGATCATTTTGCTCTTTGGCGCAGCGATTTTTGTGGGACTTTAAATGTTATTATATATACTTAATTTAATTAATGACACTGCGAGGGAAAAATTTTAATCCTTTGTCTTTTGCCTCTATAAGTTTAATATTGCGTTACATAATTTATGGATGATCCCTTAGCGTAAATAAAAGAAATCGTTAAGAATAATAATTAAAACAAACAACAAACTTTTAGAGCTTCAGTTCAGCATAAATAAATAGATTTGCTGTTGAATAATAAAAAAAAAAATATGTAAAAACTTTTTTAAAAACAACATTTTAAAAATGGACTAAAAAGTATAAAATAAACTATTTCAAGAGACCCAAGGACTTTGTGTACATACACAACCTGAAATATCCATTAAAATCAATGACTAAAAATGTTGGGCAACTAAGTACAACTCATTCCTATTAGCGCCCAATATTTTCAGTCATTGACTTTAATGGATATTTCAGGTTGTATATGTACACAAAGTCCTTGGGTCCCATGAAATAGTTTATTTTTTAATTTTTAGTCCATTTTTAAAATGTTGTTTTTTAAAAGTTTTTTTTATATATTTTTTATTCAAATTTCTTTTTTCAGCGCAGGAATATATCTCCTGCATTGCCAGTACTGTAAAAGAAAAAGTTGCTAAAATCATCAATGATAAGTTTTTTCTCCATTCTCTCTGATGGCTCACAGGCTAGAAAAACGAAGGATGAGAAAGAGTTGATTGTTGTGCGCATTAAATGTGAGGGGACCCCTGCTTACTTTGTAGTATCTTTACTTGATACGAACAATTTGGGTGATTCATTAAAAATGCTATTGACAGCATTTTTAATGAATCAGGTAACATTCCTTTGACTGGGGCAGCTTACAATTCCAAACTTGTCAGCGCGACAGCCGATGGAGCAAAAGTCAGTTTTGGAATTTATAATGGAGTGTTAACACAATTAAAAAACGATAGAATGTGGCTGATTAAAATTCACTGCGTAAACCATTGTTTAGAATTAGCTATAAAAGGTGCTGTAAAATATATATTGCAGTTTAAAGAGTGTGAACGCTTTTATATTTCCATTTTTAGTTTACTTTGCAATTCTGGCAAATTAAAAAGCGCTGCTGAAAAGCTGCTGAGACTTTGAATATTACATACTACACCTTGCCTAAAATATCGGGAACGCCTTTTATAAGCCACAGGACTTTACAAGACTATTACATAACTGGCTTTCGCTTATTGTGGGTTTCTAAAACGCTCTTGCAGATTGCGACACCAAAGCAGATATGCGTGCTAAGATTTCTGAAATATCCAAACGGCTGCATGAATACAAACTATTATGTATAGTTTGTAGTTACTTGGATATTTTAGAAAATTATCTCTGTTATCGTTGGTGTTCGAAAAGAAAATGTTAATGGTGAATGAATTAAAACCAGCAGTGGATGTAACTAAGGCTAGCTTAGACAAATTAAGCAACGAAGGTATCGATGATATTATTGATTCATATTTACTAAAGTTTAAAATCAATGAAAAAGATGATATAACTAATCTTGTTTCTTCATATTTCAAAGAAGGCCACGAATTAAAAAAATCAAATCCAAAGTTCGTTGAGATTGAGCTTGGCAACATAGCTAATCTTAACTTGGAATGTCTTAGTTCTGCCATTAAATTAAGAAAATCAGCAATCGGCATCATTCTGCCATTGATAAACAATAGATTTAGTTCGCTGTTAAATCCCATATTCGAATCAATGGATTGGTTAGATCCACAATTATGGACAGCAGACAGCATATATTGTGATGCCAGCATCTCTTTATTACTAAAGGAACTCTTTTACCCTCTAGAGGCTGCAGCAATAGATTTTAAAATAGTTCTTCTGGAATGGAAAGCTACAAAACTAGTAATTAATACTCAGTACACTAATGCACTCACACCACTAGAAATGTGGCAGAAATTAATTCTTTATCATAGAATCAAGTTTCCAATCTTCTAGTTGAACTTATGACGTGTATTTCTGGCTCTAATTCCGCTGTCTAACGCATTTTCAGTATTTTGACTGTAATACTGACTGATCGGCATTTAAAGAAGACCACTCAATAATGGAAGACTCTATAATCATAGCAGGGAATGACTAGAATTTCACTTACCAAGAACGAGAAGATATTTTGAGTCGCGCTGTGGATATCTACTTAAGTAAGCGAAGAGTTTATTGCCTTGATTCAGCTATTGCTAGCAATGTCACTGATTATAGAAGCGAAGAAAGCTGCTTCAGTAACAATTTTAGTTCTACATCTGAATCGGATGGATAAACATTTTATTATAAAACCTTTTACTCATAAGTCACTTAAATTTAAATTAATTAAAATATAAGTTTTATTAACGTTGGTGATTGTTAATAATTTCATTGAAAACGCAATTACTGTTAAAAGTCATTATGTTTTCAAAATAAGTCGTAAAAACTGCTTTAAAAGATTAGATTAGAATAAAAACAGATACACAAAATTACATTTATATAAAAAATGCATAACTTTTAAATAAAAAATAAGAATATACTAATAAAATCTATAATTTATAATAAACTTTTATAATAAAATTTAAAAAACATATGTTATATTTGTGAACAAATAATAATAGATTAAAAGATTTACGGCTTTGCAGATGTAGCTCCAAGAATGAGCTATATTATTAAAATAATAGTTTGCTTGATAATATATTCTTAAAACAATTTATGCTAGAAATCTCAAAACTTAACAAATCTTGAATAATACAACTTTTAAAACATTTCAACAGAATACTCTAGAACTTTATTTTGCTTAGCCAGCATATTTTTTTGAACCAATAGAATTAGTTTGTTTGTAAATTGATGTTTTGAGAACATTCAAGTTTATGTATGTTTCTACATATGTCCGTAAAACAAAAATTTTTTGTTTAACGGACATACATAAACTTAAATGTTCTCAAAACGACTAAAAAACCTGGCCAGTTTTTCACAACTAAATATTATTTCTGTGGTCAGTATTCAAGAGCGATTGCTCCCGCTTCCTGACCAAGCCTGTATAACCACCAATAATTATTCAAATGATATGAACTTTTTAAATAAATGCTTTTGTTTAATAATTTTTTAAAGTTTATTCTCGCACTACTAGATAATTAAATAAACATAAAAGTAGCTTGATTAAATGTTTTGATAAAAATCATAAAAACAATAAAACTACATAAAAAAATTGGATCGACAGGTCGAAGTTTTAAATCTTTGGTTTTAATAGAAGATCGTTTGTCCGAAGAGAAGTTGTTAAACAAATGGTAAAGCAATGTGCATTATCAATTGTAAAACATGATGGATGTAAGTGTGGGGCTGACCAAACACCTGGATAAGTCGTTAAACAATAATAAAGAATAACTATAGTGGCTATTGTTGCATTTAAATAAGTTGCAAATAAATTACAAACTAATTCAATGGGACTTTATTATTTTTATGTAAACTTAATAAATAGGAATATTTTTAATTAAACATTAACTAATTAATAATAAAAATATATATTTCAAAAAATGTTTATTAGAGTTTTTTGTTTAGTTTTATTTTAAAATTTTATAAATGGTTAAGATGTGTTTTTATTTGTTTTTAAATACCTGTCTTTAATTTTATAAAAATACCTGCGATATAAACATTATATCAAGTTATAAGCATTGACAGTTATATTTGATTAATAAAAAGCATTGACAATTTATAATTATAAGCATTGAGAGTTATATTTTACAAATTATAAGCATTGTACAATTATAAGCATTATACAAGTACAAATTTTAAGCATTATTCAAATTATAAGCATTGACAGTTGATTAATAAAAAGTAATAGGTTTAATAAAGTAGTCATGATATCTTTTATTTAAAATATTTGATCACTAAATTTCTTTAGACTTGTGATTTACGAATGTTTCATTTTTAATATTACATTATTTTTATTTTTATCTGATTATTATTATCATTATTATTATTCAAATTAATTAAACTATTAAAGTTGAAATCATTTTTTAATAATAATCATGATCATAATAATAATCATAATAGAGTTTTATAATGAGAATTTATAATTTCAAGATCAATTTATAAATATTTTTTTTATTGAATAATAACTATTAAACTTAGTGATAAAAAATGATTTTACACTTTTACAAAGATATTTGTAAAGGTGTAAAATCAGTTATTGCAATTTACAATCATTTAATTCATCTGTTGTGCGTGTGTGTGTATAAATAAATAAATAAATAAATAAATAAATATATATATATATATATATATATATATATATATATATATATATATATATATATATATATATATATATATATATATATACATATATATATACACACTGTGAATAAGTTTTAGACCACTTGTATAATTAGACTTCTTTTCTATGTAATTTTTTAAAGCATATTTAAGTTCAATAATATATAAGAAAAGTTGAAAGAATATATTATTTTGAATAAATAAACAAAATTGATAAGGAAACATAAGGGATTTGTTTTGAACTTTTTAAATAAATGCTTTTGTTTAATAATTTTTTAAAGTTTATTCTCGCACTACTAGATAATTAAATAAACATAAAAGTAGCTTGATTAAATGTTTTGATAAAAATCATAAAAACAATAAAACTACATAAAAAAATTGGATCGACAGGTCGAAGTTTTAAATCTTTGGTTTTAATAGAAGATCGTTTGTCCGAAGAGAAGTTGTTAAACAAATGGTAAAGCAATGTGCATTATCAATTGTAAAACATGATGGATGTAAGTGTGGGGCTGACCAAACACCTGGATAAGTCGTTAAACAATAATAAAGAATAACTATAGTGGCTATTGTTGCATTTAAATAAGTTGCAAATAAATTACAAACTAATTCAATGGGACTTTATTATTTTTATGTAAACTTAATAAATAGGAATATTTTTAATTAAACATTAACTAATTAATAATAAAAATATATATTTCAAAAAATGTTTATTAGAGTTTTTTGTTTAGTTTTATTTTAAAATTTTATAAATGGTTAAGATGTGTTTTTATTTGTTTTTAAATACCTGTCTTTAATTTTATAAAAATACCTGCGATATAAACATTATATCAAGTTATAAGCATTGACAGTTATATTTGATTAATAAAAAGCATTGACAATTTATAATTATAAGCATTGAGAGTTATATTTTACAAATTATAAGCATTGTACAATTATAAGCATTATACAAGTACAAATTTTAAGCATTATTCAAATTATAAGCATTGACAGTTGATTAATAAAAAGTAATAGGTTTAATAAAGTAGTCATGATATCTTTTATTTAAAATATTTGATCACTAAATTTCTTTAGACTTGTGATTTACGAATGTTTCATTTTTAATATTACATTATTTTTATTTTTATCTGATTATTATTATCATTATTATTATTCAAATTAATTAAACTATTAAAGTTGAAATCATTTTTTAATAATAATCATGATCATAATAATAATCATAATAGAGTTTTATAATGAGAATTTATAATTTCAAGATCAATTTATAAATATTTTTTTTATTGAATAATAACTATTAAACTTAGTGATAAAAAATGATTTTACACTTTTACAAAGATATTTGTAAAGGTGTAAAATCAGTTATTGCAATTTACAATCATTTAATTCATCTGTTGTGCGTGTGTGTGTATAAATAAATAAATAAATAAATAAATAAATATATATATATATATATATATATATATATATATATATATATATATATATATATATATATATATATATATATATATATATATACATATATATATACACACTGTGAATAAGTTTTAGACCACTTGTATAATTAGACTTCTTTTCTATGTAATTTTTTAAAGCATATTTAAGTTCAATAATATATAAGAAAAGTTGAAAGAATATATTATTTTGAATAAATAAACAAAATTGATAAGGAAACATAAGGGATTTGTTTGCTTATTCATTAAAACAATGTGTCATAACAACTACATCCAAAACAGGATATTCAAAGAATGCTGTTACAAAAATCAGAGAAACTGTTGCCTTGAAGATAGAAAGAAAAGTGGTAGACCTCCTAAGCTAACAAAAGATATATAATATTTAATATTATATATCTTTTGTTAGCTTATAGACAATAAAAATTAAAAAACCCTATCTTTAAGAAATACAAAAAAAGCATCAACCAAGCTGGCAAAAGACATAAACACAACAACTGGAAAAAATGTCAGCTCTTCTTTTATTCGACGGCACCTACTTAAATCGGGATTAAGAGGGTGTGGCGCAATTTGAAAACCATTATTAGGGTGTGGCAATAAAAAAAAACAACTTAAATATGCAAAACAACACAAAGATTGGGCCCAGTAAATGTTTAATCGGGTTCTGTACACTGATGATTCAAAATTCAAAATTTTTGGAATGAAAGGACGCCAATATGTTTGAAGACGAATTGAAGAAGCCTATCAGCCCGAGTGTTTTAACCCTACTATTAAACACAGAGGAGGCTCTTTACAAGTTTATGGCTGTTTATCTTCATCTGGAGTAGGTGATTTGATCAAAATAGGGGGCGACTCACCAGGGAACGTTATGTGGATATCCTAAGGCACCATGCTGTATCATCCGGAATGAGACTAATAGGTCATAATTTTATTCTGCAGCAGGACAATGACCCAAAACATTGTTCCCGAATAGCAAAAAATTATTTAAATGAAATGGCAGAGGAAGGAGTACCTGGCCTCCCCAGAGTCCAGTTTTGAATATAATTGAACATATTTGGGATTACCTGGACAGAAAGAAGGTCGAACATGCTCCCTGAAATGCTGAAGAATGTTTTGAAGTACTAACTTGTATGAATCTATTCCCCAGTGAATATTGGCTGGGATTGAGGCAAAAGGAGGGCATAGTAAATATTAAGAGTTTTTTATGAAGTTTGACATAAAAAAGATTGTAATTGTTCCATATTTTGTGTGAAATACATGTATTTTAATAAGTTTATAACTTAGAACTACAAACTTAAATATTAGAGAAGAATTCTCCAGGATTTTTTGAAAAAAAATAAGTGTTCTGAAACTTATTCACAGTACTGTATATATATCACTGACATCCAGGCTAATTTTGACACTGGTATACCAGTTTGGTCTCCCAAATTTGAATATAGGATAAAAGTGTATATAACATGCTCCTTTGTCAATAAGATAGCGTAAATTGTGATTGAATGTGATGCCAGTGTTAAAAAAAGTCCTCAGGACATCTGCAGGATTTATGTACCGCTGCACCAGCGTTTCAGCGGACATATGAAAAAAAATTTTTTTAAGACATGTCCCTAAATAACTTCTAAATGCATCAATGTATGTATGTATATATATATATATGTATATATATATATAAATATATATATATATATATATATATATATATATATATATATATATATATATATATATATCCTGCATATGCCCCAAGGACTTTTTTTAACGCTGGCATCACATTCAATCACAATTATAATTTATATCATAATTTAAAAACATAATTTTTTTTTTAGTTTAAGTTTGAGAAACAATTTATTTTCATTGTTTCAACTCCAATCGGTGAATGTTTACCTCTTATGATATTAAAAACAGAATTAATATGAAAATTAAAAGAAAAATAATTTATTATTTATTAAAAATTTTATATTTTCAGTTATTTTAAAAACTTTAAACTAAATTTGTTTCTTAGGTAATATAAAGATTTCTCTAGACTTAGCAAAATTTTTGCAAGAAAATAATGTTTATGTAACTCCAGGTTGAAAATTCTGCAGTAAATGTTACAGTAGCAGTAGAAACAGATGGAGATTTAAGGACCAAAATACAAAATTTCTCATTGATGCCAATAGGTGGAATAAAAGTAATAAAGATTTCACGACAATGATTATTTGTTCTATCGAAAATGCAGAATGTATGTTGCATCGATGTAACCAATGCCCTGGTATTGAAGCATTAAAATGTTTTTTAGTGCAGGAGTTTATGGACCATGAGTTCGAAGATGTAGCATTCAAGCAATGGCAGAGTACCAATCGTACAACACTACTATTACTATCATTGCCACTAGTTGAATTTAATGATTTATTACAGCATTGGCAACCTTACCACTCATTCATTTATTGCTCATTAAAACGAATGCCTAATTTTAGGAGATTTTGCTAAAAATTATCAATATGTTGTTCAGGATGAAGTTATCACTAGAGCAAAAGTCAATGCTCTACCTGATGTGTCAAGTGTGAAATACTTTTCCGATGGTTGTGCAGCACAACCATCAACTGACAACATCTTTGGAACTTATGTGTATTTTTATCTAAAACTTTTGCAGTTGATATTTTTTTAATATGGACTGCAAGTGAGGTAAAAATGAACAAATTTGGAGACGTAAGGGTGTCGAATTCCATATGAAATCATCAAAAAAATTTTTTTTTTTTTGATTATTTTATATGGAATTATTTTATAAGCCAAATTTGGGATCCCCAGAACTTTAATTATAAATTAACACCTGAACTTTTATGATCAAAACTGTTTCATTAACATCAAATTAATTTAAACCAGCCCTAGGTCTTATTTTACGAAATTTAATTCTTTGGCTGAAAGCTAAAAGCCCTGGTGACTATAAACAACATTTAAAAGGAATAAAAACTAATAAAAAAAAATTAACAAATGATTTCAAGTGTAAACAAACCTTCCTGTTTGTCTCAACATATCTAACATCTTAGCTTGAAAAACAGGATCAACAGCTTCAACACTCACTCCCTAAAAAAAAACATATATAAAAAAATTAATATATAAATTAGGACAAAACAATGTTACATAAAGTTTAAAACTAATTTGAACTAAATTGAACTGACTTTTAAATAAATATTAACTTACTGTTCCTGATTGGGGCATTGCAAAAACATCTATGACACGAACTGTATAGTCATCAACAAATTCACCTAGCATAAGCCCCATGACCTCCATTGGTACACCAGCTCGTCCTAATATGGTTAGCAGTTTTAATTATTTACTTTTGTAGTTAATTATTGGTGGTAAATTATTATGGGGAATATTAAAACTGCTTAGTTAAGCTTTAAATGTTCATATTTCTAAAGTTATGCAACTTTAAAAACAGACTCCAGAGGTACACCAGCTATCCTAATGTCTACCAATTTTAAAGCTAATTAATTACTTTTGAAATTATTTATAGGTAATAAATTAAAGGGTACATCTACATTGCTTAGTTAAGCTTAAGATGCTCCAGAAGTAGTGCTAAATAAATGCTGTGGCCAAATAGCCCTAATTTTTTTTGTTAAAAATAATTATATAAATGCAAACAAAATATTTTTTTAATTTTATTTAAATATTAATATAATAGTTTTTTTGATGAAAAGTATTTAAGGCAATATTTAAATAAAATATATATTTTATTGCAAAATTATTAATATGTTGAAAAATTCTTGCAACTTTTTAAATTGCAAAACTTCTAAATTTTTTTGTATGGTTTTGCAACACTTTGACTCATTGTGCATAGGGAAGGTTATACCAAGATTTTATACTTTGATATTTTATGGACTTATGTCCATAAGTAGCAGAACAGTGTTCTAAGACTTGTAGATTCAAATTATAAATGGATCAAAGAAAGTAATGGTTATTTGGACTTAAAGGGAAGAAGTTGTTGAAGGTAAGAGTTAGCTTTTTGCGTTGTCCCAGACAAACTGACATATTAGGAGTTAAACAAGATTACAAAGTTTAAGAATCTTAGAAGTAAGATAAAGTACATTAGGACCGATTCTGAAAATGCATTATGTTTAATGCTTTGTTTTGAAAATGAGACACCCTTGTAACAGCTTGCTATTGGGATTGTCCCCATATTTGACAAGCATTTTGTATATGAAAGCCAAAAATGGCATGGTATGCCATTTTTGGCTTTCATATACACCATAAAATATTTAAACAGATTTTGAGTTATTAATGGAAACAAACTACGATTTATTGTGAAAATAAAAAGTAAACCATTTGAGAGGTATTCTTCTGATTCCATAATATTCAAACTTTTTGAGATCGACAAAAACACTGCATGCAAAGTTTTTATTATCAAGAGCTTTTCTAATTTATTCATTGATTTTAATAAGTGAGTGCTTTGTGGAGTGATTACACAAAACTTATATTGGTACTTGCAAAGACATATTTAAACTTATCCAAATATATTATATACTATTAAGTTAATATTTAAATAAATGAATAAAGAGTTTCTTATGCATAGGTTTTTCAAAAAGTGTGCTTAGGTTAGAAAGAAGGGAGATAGGTTGGTAGTTGTACATATCAATTGTGGATCCTTTTTTAAATAGTGGTATGACTACTAGATCCTTTTTTAAATAATGGTTTATTTAAATAATGACTATAGCAATATTGAAAGCTTCTGAGAATGAACCATTTGAAATGAGCTATTCATAATAATACTGACAGGATTAGAAATATTGTCTGGAATAAGTTTAAGAAGTAATGTAGGTAACACTATTAAGACCGAAGCATTTTCCAGATTTAAGAGTGGTTTTAATGAGATTAGAGATTTCATTCTTTAGATGGTCTTTAAAAAATTAGCATTTTTGAAAGCTAAGATAAATTCAGTAAATTTGAATGTTGCAGGCTTTTTTTGTTTTATAGTTTGTTTTAACAAAAAAGTTGATAAATATAATTGATACAGTAGTCGGATCTGTGATGATATTTTCTTTCAATAGTAGTTTGAGAGTTAAACTATAGAAGGAAGGTTTAATATTTTTTATCCCTTTCCAAGTATTCTTGATATTGTTTAGGTTTTTACTTAAAAAGGTTATGTATACAGAATTTTTACTAGGTTATAATAGATAGCTGATTCTATTTCTATAAAATTTAAATTTTGAAAACAGTTCATTTTTAAAACTTATATTGTAACATTGTGTATATTTTTTATAGTCTGAATTTAATGGAAATAAATATGCCACCTGTGATCCATAGCTTTGATTTAAATTTAATTTGCTACTTGGTTAGTATTTTTGTATGGAGCATGCCAGTCTAAGGTTTCTGCTAATACTTTTAAAAGAAAACTGATATATTGATTTACATCATCATCTTTTTTAATAAAGCTATTCCAGGATATGTTTGAAGCATCTTCAACAATATTTTTAAAGTTCTTGAAGCATTGTTTAAAAGATAGTTTTTTTTTGGAGTGATTTGTTTTCCTAGGAATGTAGATAAATTGTGACATATGGTCTTGATAATGATGTAGTGGCCAGAAATTTCGTCAGATAAATGGAAGTTTATAAATATCTGAACAAAATATTTTCAAAAAATTTAAAACTTCAAATTGACTTTTTCATAAAAACTATTTGTTTCAATATCCAAAACTGCTTTTTAAATACAGTTTTGGACATTGGAACAAATGGATTAATTTTACCAACCTTTCAATCATGGGAATCAAAGAGTTCCACAAAGTTTTAATGTCAAGTCTTAACATCAATTGTGACTTTTTGTAGACATTATCGGTTACAGTCAGATGAATACCGTGATTGTGGCACAGCTGACTTTCTACCGGATTTATCCTTCCACATTTTTGCATTACTGTAGCAACATTGCATGTACATGCAATTATGTATGTTTAATCTAACTTAAAGTCTAATAATTTTTGTTTTACTAATTCTTCAGTTGTGAAAACATCACGGGAACCATCAATTTTAACAAAAACAAATCTATAAGCATCTTTATTGTGAAAAGTTTTAATGGTGATGTCAGTCCATTCATCAACTGTTATGCTGAACCTCTCACCGCTTTATTTCAAAAAAGAACCAAGATTATTAGTTTTGCGTTTGACTTTTTAGCATTTAGAAACCACGTTTCTGAATAAACTCATGTATTGCATTGGATTTTGTAATCATTCTTAAAAAGATACCAGCACATTTTACTTACAGTTCACCCAAAATTTCACATTTAAAAAATTTTTCTACTTTGATTCGTTTTTTTAAAACTTCTGCAACCGATGTTTCATCTAATTTTTTTTTTTTAATATTATATTATGAATGGTTCTCATGTGGGCAATCATACCACATTTTGTAATCATTCTTAAAAAGATACCAGCACATTTTACTTACCGTTCACCCAAAATTTCACATTTAAAAATTTTTCTACTTTGATTCGTTTTTTTAAAACTTCTGCAACCGATGTTTCATCTAATTTTTTTTTTTTAATATTATATTATGAATGGTTCTCATGTGGGCAATCATACCACATTTTGTAATCATTCTTAAAAAGATACCAGCACATTTTACTTACAGTTCACCCAAAATTTCACATTTAAAAATTTTTCTACTTTGATTCGTTTTTTTAAAACTTCTGCAACCGATGTTTCATCTAATTTTTTTTTTTTAATATTATATTATGAATGGTTCTCATGTGGGCAATCATACCACATTTTGTAATCATTCTTAAAAAGATACCAGCACATTTTACTTACAGTTCACCCAAAATTTCACATTTAAAAATTTTTCTACTTTGATTCGTTTTTTTAAAACTTCTGCAACCGATGTTTCATCTAATTTTTTTTTTTTAATATTATATTATGAATGGTTCTCATGTGGGCAATCATACCACATTTTGTAATCATTCTTAAAAAGATACCAGCACATTTTACTTACAGTTCACCCAAAATTTCACATTTAAAAAATTTTTCTACTTTAATTCGTTTTTTTAAAACTTCTGCAACCGATGTTTCATCTAATTTTTTTTTTTTAATATTATATTATGAATGGTTCTCATGTGGGCAATCATACCACATTTTGTAATCAGTCTTAAAAAGATACCAGCACATTTTACTTACAGTTCACCCAAAATTTCACATTTAAAAAATTTTTCTACTTTGATTTGTTTTTTTTAAACTTCTGCAACCGATGTTTCATCTAATTTTTTTTTTTAATATTATATTATGAATGGTTCTCATGTGGGCAATCATACCAAATGCGCTTGAACCATTGCATTTTATTAAAGTATTGCACAGAAAACATTTTGCTTCACTAGCTGAATTGTATGATTTTGTAAAATACTTCCAGACAGAGGAGCTTTGTTATAACATAATGTTTTTTGGTACTTGACTTTTATTGGTTATATATAAATAAAGTAAAATAAAAATTAAATACATCACAAATACATTACTTACTAGGGTGGCCCTAAAAACAATTTTTTTGAAAAAAATCTGCTCCCACCCTTTAAATTTGTTCTATATAATACAAAAACACTAGGTTTAAAATTTTGTTGAATAAAATATATTTTTAGAGGTCCCCCAAAACCCTTTAATGTTTAACGGGTCCCTAATATTTAAAAAAAAAAGTTTCTCGAAAATAGGTCAACCTGGTACTCAAATGAAGCGAAATTATATAAAAATTTCAAAAATAACATTCATTTTGAAATAATAAAGTTATTTTAGGTTTTACTACGTAAAAATCTTGTTTTTTAGCAAAAAATGAAATAAGTGAATTTTTCATGATAATTGTGATAAATAAGTTTAAACTTCAAATTTATTTTTCAAAATGAATAATATTTTTGAAATTTTTATATAATTGCGCTTCATTTGAGTACCAGGTTGACCTATTTTTGAGAAACTTTTTTTTTGAAAATATTAGGGACCCGTTAAATATTAAAGGGTCTTGGGGGACCTCTATAAATATGTTTTTTTCAAAAAAAATTTAAACCTAGTGTTTTCGTATTATATAGAACACATTTAAGGGGTGGGAGCAGATTTTTTTAAAAAAAGTTGTTTTAAGGACCACCCTATTACTTACTAATCACATATGTATATATGTAATAATGTATATATGCATATATAGCATGGGCAGCAAAATCCTTAAGCATGTGAAGCAAATAATTAATATTTTTTACATTTAAAATATTTTTATTTAATATATTTATTTTAATATAATATTTATATATTTAATATAATTTTATATATTAAATATTTTATATAAATTTTATATAAAAATTTTTATATAATTTTATATAATTTTTCTATATAATATAATATTTATTTATTATAATACTTATTTTATTATAATATTTATATATTTAATATAATATATTAAATGTATTTTTTTTATATAATATAATATTTATTTATTATAATACTTATTTTATTATAATATTTATATATTTAATATAATATATTTAATGTAATTTTTTTATATAGTATAATTTTTATTTATTATAATACTTATTTTATTATAATATATATATATTTAATATAATATATTTAATGTAATTTTTTTATATAATATAATATTTATTTATTATAATACTTATTTTATTATAATATTTATATATTTAATATAATATATTTAATGTAATTTTTTTATATAATATAATATTTATTTATTATAATACTTATTTTATTATAATATTTATATATTTAATATAATATATTTAATGTAATTTTTTTATATAATATAATATTTATTTATTATAATACTTATTTTATTATAATATTTATATATTTAATATAATATATTTAATGTAATTTTTTTATATAATATAATATTTATTATAATACTCATTTTATTATAATATTTATATATTTAATATAATATATTTATTATAATTTTATATATTAAATATTTCATATAAATTTTATATAATTTTATAAATTTTTATATAATTTTATTTAATAATTCATGTAAAATTTTATATAAATATATATTTAATATAACTTATATATTCAATATAATATAAATTTAAAATAATATTTTATTTAATATAATATAAAAAAATATTTTTATTTTAAAGAAAAACACACTATGGGGGTACATACCAAATACCTGTAATGTTTTTTTTAATTGATTTTAAATGATTGCTTTAATTCTATACAATTAAAGTTCTTAAAAAAGAAATTTCCAAAAAAATTTTTAAATAATTTTTTTGGAAACCTTCCTGTTAATTACTGGTTCTTATAATTGTGTAGTAAACTATTAGAACATTTACTAGACTCCATTTTAAAAATGATAATATAAATATATTTACCTTATATATAATTTAAGGAAAATATGTTCATTATTATATCTCCAGCTCTAACCTTTTAACATTTTTAAAACTTAAATTTTTTGAAATGACAAAGGCATATTTTTACTTTTAATGTTTCATTCATTTTTTAGAACATTATGTTTGCAAATATGAACACTTGTTTTATTACAAAAAATACAAGACTCTAATGTCTAAATTTTTTGCAGTTTTACAAAAAAATGTTTACAAAAATAACTACAAAACCCTAATTTTAATTAACCGTTTTTAATAACTTTATAATAACATTTTTAATAACTGTTATATTTGATAACTATAAAATTATTAAAAAAAAATTATTTTCCTCTTTAGTAATTATAAATTATAGCATTTGTAAGATCTTCACATTTTTTTTGCATTACTTGCTTTTTGCATAGAAAGGTAAAACAAGACAGAAAGAAAAATGTGTTAAACTAAACTTTGAATGAATGAGTTTGTTATCATAGAGAATCGCATCTCAATATAGTTTTTTGAAAAAACTTAATTCAGAAAATTGTTTACAATCAAAATATATTTTTAAATTTATTTCTTTTTTA